>NW_021632382.1:0-90036 GCF_004799145.2 Neltuma alba | reverse complement strand
CCCAAGGTAACGATCGATGTTACTCTTATATAAGTTTATTTCTTTTAACCATGATAGCAATTTTAAAATTTTAAGGTTTCTTTTTTTCTATCATGGTTAATCGTTCGAATAGATTGAAAATTTTGATCTAAATGGGTTTTTAAAAGAACGGTTGTCACAATATATATATGAAATAGTTATATTATTCGTAAACTATAAATTATGAAACGGAATTTAGTTTAGACTAGTGCAAATGCAGATTATGGGCCGCTCTAATAATTAAATAAAAGTGGCATGTTTCATTTAAAAAACAACAATGTTGGCAACACAAATAGTTTTTTTTTCTTGTTTCTATTCTCTTCATTTTTATTTTCGTATTTTGACCATTTTATTTTGTAGAAGAAAAAATAAAATAATAAAACTGTAATATAATATAAAATCTATATGAAATACTGACAACAAAATGTCAAGAAAGCTCATGCCAATACTTGACAAGAAAATTCTATGATCATTTCCCAAGAGAAAAAAAAACAAGAAATTTCACTATGACTTCTCATTGTGGATTTAGCCAGAATTTTTCATGAGGAATTTTTAGTTGTGTTTTTAATGCTTGAAATGTACAAAACCCAAAAACAAAAGAAATAATTCTGTTTCAATTTTTATAGTTTTTTCATTATGGATTCTTTTTCTTATACAATTTTCATTGTGGATTCTTGTTGAATGGTAAAAAAATTTATATTACTTTTAGGGTTAATAGCAATTTTTGGTCTCTGAAATTAGGTCTCCAGTGTAACAATATTAAAATCTAGTAAAATGTCATAACCAGAGTTAAAGTGGTGATATGAAATTACTAAATGATATCTAACTAGAAGGAGGAAAAAAAACAGATTCTCAAAACACAATCTTTTTCTTCCTCATTGATCATTTCAAGAGTTGTTCCATGCGATGCATTCTATTATCTATATAAGATTCAATTCAATTAGATGCCACATAGTGATTCCACATCACAACTTTTAACATTATTGATGACACTTCAACAGATTTTAACACTGTTACACCTTCAAGAACTAATGTTTAAAGATAGATTACATTCCAAGAACCAAAACTACGGACTTAAAATTTGAGAGATTAAAACTAAAAAAAACTAAAATTTCAAAGGCTAAAATTATATTCATCCTTATTTTGATAATACACCATTTCATTTAAAAAAAATTGATATTCCACATGTAATGGTTATATTTTTATACTTAAATGAAATACTTAAAAACATTTAAAATATTTATTTGAATATGTATTTTTAATTAAAAAAAGTAGAAAATTCTTAAAATTACATGTGAAATGCTACGTATTATTATTCAAATGAAATTATATATAATAAAAAATATATAAAAATTGTGACATGTCAGAAACGACAATTTGAACCACTGGGGAATTGATAATCAAAACATAAAATATCATGATTCTTAATTTAAATTTTAAAGGTCAAGGAAGCAAAGCGCAGCGGACTCCAAATTTAAAAGGTTCAGGTATTTCAGGCTTTCTTTAATTGTTTTGCCACAATTTTTTTTATTAAATTCTTCCTATTTTCTCAATTATAACGTTAGTCTATATTGATTCTCAATTATAAATAATGTCTATGTTAACTAAACCACATGTAGACTGCCACGGAATTAAAATAATTTTTTTAAAAAAAGTAAAATAATGAAATAAAATATATTTATTATCAACAAAAAGGTATCATGCTCATAACTGTTTTCTTGTATCTAGATATAATTTGTAATCTAATTAATCTTGTTGCATGGCAAAAAAATAATTAATCTTAATTTTATTTGAATTCATGTGACAAAATTAATTCAGATGATGCTGAGTGGGAGCTATTACCACATCATATTTTATATAGAAATGAAAAAAAAAACTAGAAAAAGAATATAAAAACTTATTAAAAAAGTGAAATACTGAAATTATCGAAATTTGAATACTATTAATCATCTCAAAGGAAAACTGAACACAAAGACAATAAAAAAATTTAAAAAAAAAATTATTTGAAAGAAGCAGTCAATTCAAAGTTTCTACCACCAGCAGCAGCATCTTATGACGAAGAAAATTAAATTAAAAGAGGGAAGCAAGAAAAAGCAGCACCTGGCTGTAAGGGAGAGATGAGGAACATCAGGTCCGTAAACAGAAGAAGGCTTGATAAGATCAAGCGAAGCGCTCAGAGATTTTCGTGATAGATCAGTGCTCACACTTCGAACACCATAGCCATACCCAACACCTTTTGCTGCTTCTTGTTGTGCAGATTCTGCGTAAAACCTTGTGGACGACGAAGACGACGACGAAGAAGAAAGAAGAATCAGATTTCGCAGAGCCGAAGAAGATAAGACAGATAGAGATAAAGACAAAGACGACGGAGGATAGTGAAGTCGAAGTGACTCTTGGATTACTCGCGAGCTGCGGAGAAGGAGCATCCATCGCTCTTGGTAGATGTGAATGGTGGGGGGACGGGCGTGAGTGGGAATGACTTATAAAGACGCTAAATGATGGCCTGTATTGACCTAGAAAAATGGTGGCCTGTATTGACCAAAAGGAGGCAGAAGGAACAAGAAAAAGCAAAGAAGGTTACGGCCTTTTGTCCATATCTTTGAATAATAATATTTGTTTAATATTGAAGAACCAATTTCCAATGGATAGAAAATGATAAGATGCCTTGGCAAAAAAAAAAAAAAAGAAAGAAAATGATAAGATGAATTATTTTTAATTTAAAGAGTTTTCAATTTTTTAAATTTTCTTAAGATTTATATATAAGTTAAAAAACATGTTTAATTACTACCATCAAATGAATTAAGAACCAAATCAAAAGTATTGAATTATTGAAATAATTATTTTTAAAATTTTTCCAAGAAATGCTAAAATATCATGGTTCTTTTATCATATAGATGACACAATTAGGAATCATCTTTATTGAAAAGCCTTTAATTTGACAGCTATTTATTCATCATATAAGTTCACAAAAATATGATCATGTTGTGATTATATGATAAATAATAAATAAGTTTTATTTAGATTTCCCATTCTGGTCTAGGAAAAAAAAATTTGACAGTGGTATCAAAACAACTGTCAAATGTTTTTTTGACGGTTGTAATAAAAAACCATCAAATTTAAAGACTTATTTGACGGTTATGAATACAACTTATTCTTTTTATTTACGAAAAATTCATCTGTGGGTTCTCATGAATCCATCCGATTTTAAATTAGGTGTCTGGATTTTTAAGATCTCAGTCCTTCCGTTAATATGCACTCCAAACGCCGTTGAGATATACTGAAAAAGAATCACGTGGCACATGGAGTCATCGACAAAATGTTTCCTCCACTCCCCCCCCCCCACCGCACTCGCTCTCTCCACACGCGCACTCTATCTCTCCATGCCTCTCTTTCATTCGTTCCTTTGTGCCAATAATGATTGCTTCACAGGACAGATTTTTCCTCCACTCACTTCCCCACCGCACTCTCTCTCTCCATGCCTCTCTTCCCTTCGTTCCTCGGTCTTTCACTCCTTTCTTCGTACTCTCTCTCTCTCTCTGCGCTTCTCTTTCGTCTCTTCCTCCTGCCATTTTTTTCATCCTTCTCTCTCTCTTCATGCTTCACTTTTAGAAAAAATTACAATTAAAAACCATAATTCTTAAATGTCACTGTAGGCCTAAAAGATTTATTTCAAATAGTCTCAATTTCCACCAGTTAAAACTTCTCCAAAAATTATTAACATTCTTATTTCAACAAAAACCCTCAAAGCTTAATATTGAATCTTCAATATAACCTTCAATAAACTAAACTAAGATATCAATTTCAAAATTAATATCACTATTATCACAAATCATAATTTTCCAATCAAATTCTAACTTGCATTTTTTTAAATCAACCATCTAAATAAAAAATAAGGCGCCACGGGGGGATTGCTCCCCCTCTCCGGCTCTCCCGCACGGCAGTGGGCGGCACGTGGCCACCCACTTGCCTTGCCTCCCTCCTTTTTAATATAATATTTTACTTTTGAAATACATTTTAATTTAATTTTTTAATTTTTTAAATATTTTTCATAAAAATTATGATTTATAATTTAGACAGCAAGATAAAATTTAAATACTATTAATTAATCTCATTTTAATAAACTGAAATCTAAAAATAAAATTTTTTGGATGTTATACACTCCATATTAGAATAGCAGCGATGGCGAAGGCTTTCCTTATCGAAACAACGATGATGACAAATGATCTCTCCCAACGCAACAGCATCATTTTCAAAGAGTGAGAGAGAGAGGAGCTGGACCTATGGAATGTTTCCTAAGAGAGGAGAAAAAGTTTCAGGGTCACAAAGTTTTTAGGGGTAAAAATGTTTTTTTGTTTCTAAAAAATAAAAAATAAGAATATCTTGTTTAAGATAATTGGCTCCCCAATTTGAAATATCCTTTGGATTCAATATTATTAAAAAGAATTAAAAAAATTAATGATGATGATTTAATACTTAAATAAGAAGGGATCTTATGAGTCATTATTAGGGGAAATTAAAAAAACAGAAATTAAAAGAATGCAAGTGGCTGTTATCAAATTCATTTGTTTGGACTTGTCAAAGCTTGAGTCTAACTCTTATATTGTAAGCTATGTATTATACATAATATTCATAATAGATCATATGTACATATGTGCACGCGCTATCAATGGTTGAGATTGCGTTTTGGGTAAATGAATCACACAAATTCATTAAAACTGAATGGCCAAGATTAGTTTTCACAAAGGGAATCATATCTAATACTTAACCCGATGTTGCTTCGCTGATGAGCAACTCATCCCTTTTAGAAAGTGCCAATGCCAAAGTTATCAACATCAAACCAGATCATATACTCCTCCGGTCCTTAATATAAAATCCATTTAACTAATTTGATTAGATTAAGAAAGTTAGCTAAGTTAGTTAATTATAAGAAATGTGATATATTTTTCCTAAAATACTATAATCATCTTTCTTAATACCTCATCTTCCTCTTTTACTTAATTATGGTTGAGGGAGTATCCATAGGAGTAATTTAGAGAAAATTGATAAATATGAGAAATGGATCTTATATTTAGAACCAAAACTAACTTAATAATTGGGTTTGTATTAAGGACCGAAGGAGTATTAAATATAAACAGTCGGCACGAAAAGTATTCCATACAAAGCCTAGGCAAAATCAGTAGTCAATCAGAAAAAGTTTAAATATTTTTGAAATTTTATATCTCTTAAAAATGAAGTTTAGATATTATTAGAAAAATGACACTTAGATCCCAAAAATATTAATTTAATGATAATTAGATTTTTTTAATTATTAAAAATATATAAATATCGATTCACACAATTACAAACATAAGATTTAACAAAATTCAAAGGAATTATATGTTAGCACCTTAGATTTTTGGGATTTGTCATCCTATCACTATGAAGAAACTTGAAAAAACTTACATGAAATGCAATAAAATATTGAAAAAAAGAGAGGGAAAGGTTGTTTCTTGTAAATTTTAGAATTAATACACTTAAAATTTAATATTTAATTTCATTTTGATTGTGGTTATTGAAATTAGAAATTAATAGTTTTGGTCCTTGAAATTTGACTTCATTATGGTCCGCTTAGAAAGTTTTAGTTAAATTTCAGAGAGCAAAACTAAAATAAAATAAAATTTCAGAAACTAAAGATGTTATTAACTCGAAATTTCATTTTATTAGTCAATTTGATCCCAAATATAGGAGTTAGTTGAGAAATTTGTTTTATTCTTAAATATAATATTTTAATCCATTTTGTCTTAGTTTTTTAAAAGTTTGTTATTAATTACATATATGAAAGGGGTTTTTTTTAATCAATAGAGTAATAATTAATGAACAATACATATGAAGTTCTTTATATCAATTAAGCCAAGTTTTTCAATCACCAATGATGATGTTTTTTATTTTTAAAATATTATCATTAAATTATAAACTTGCACAACAAAAATATGACACATATCTATATGCAATTGAATTAGAGAATTTAACACAAGGAGTACAAAAATTTAATCTAAGTGTTTTTCATAATTAAACATATATTCTAAGAAAATAAATAACTAATTTGTTTAATAAATTAATTATCTATCCCAACCTATTAAGAGGGTAGGAAACATTATTTTTGGCACATTCTAAATTTTATTTTAATATTTATATTGGCTTCGATGTGTTAAAGAGAACTTTTGTTTTGAAAATATAAAGGGAAATTGATAGAAAAATGACAAATAAACTTCATAATGCCAAAAACATCACTTAAATTTGAGAAACCCCATTTTGATCACGTGAGATCAAATTAGGATTATCATGTTAACTGAAAAGACAAAACTGCCCTCACTAAATACAAAACGTGGGCACCACATGGACACCACATTAAGCTGCATACCAGACGAAGATAGGCGGGAAGAAAGAGAGAAACGTGTGACAACAGAGGCTGCTCGAAGGTGATGAGAAGGTGGTACTTTGAAAGGGTAAGTTTTTTTTTTTGAAATCATATAACTCTTTTTATCCTCCTAGTATCACTGTGGTGGTCAGTTTTTTTCATTTTGGTGGTCTTGTGTTCTGCATGAGTCAAGGGTTCAGAGGAGGTGAGGTGCGGCATTACGTAAGGCATACGTTCTTCATATTGGGGTGTTCGTCGTTGTTTTTTTAGGTGCAGGAATGGTCAGCAATTTAAACATATGAGTTTGTTAGTGTCGGATAAGGTTAGGGTTCTTGGCAAGTTAGTTTTTTCAGCTTAAGAGGGAGAAGATTGTGTAGCAACACGAAAGTCTATTCATCTTCGAGTGTTGGTTGTTATTTATAACTTGTGAGAATGGTTAGATATTGGAACATATAAGTTTGTTAATGAGGGATAGAGCTAGGTTAGTGTGGCATGGTGTTTATAATGATCTGTTTGTGGGCATAGCAGATGGTAGTTGAGGGAAATTCGAAGAAGCTTTGTGATGATCACGTAGATAGAAAGGTTGAATATTAACAGTAATGATGTTGTGAAGTGTGTTATTAATAGATAAAGTAGAGTTGTGAGATGATATATTGAAGTTGTTAACTTTAGAAGTGACTGTGTTGGGTTTATGAAATATCTTTTTTAGAGAAATGACATTGTAATGAAATTTTTTTTCTTGTTTGTTGCAGGGTATAATGCAAAATGACATGCAATATTCAGTCAACATACTCAAAGACACTTGCTTTGATTTTTCATCCTGGGGGAAACTTTGTTAACAATATTGAAAGTGAAATGAAATACAATGGTAGGAGTGTGAGAGTTAAAACGATAAAACAATAGATAAGACATAAAGAATTGAGGTCAATGATATTGGAATGGCTTGATATAGATGTTAATAGTTGTGACATGAAATATACAATGAGCTTTAATGATAAGGCATTAGTAGATTTGGTTGATGATAGTAAAGTTGATAATCTTTTTCAGTACAATGACACTAGCGCACATGTGTATATAGCATCGAAGGAAAGTACACTAGAAGTAATGGATAACCCACAAATGTGAGACATGTTTTTTTGTTATGGTTATTGCAGTTGTTATTTGTTATATTGTTGTTTTTAATCTTTTAACAAAACTTATAATTATACATGCAGCATTGACAATCTCTTGGGACTATCACAACAAAGGTGTTTTTTTATCAAGTAGCCGGAATAACATGGAGGGTATTGTTTGTGATGAAAACGGGGGTGGGTACGTAAGAGAAGGCGATGGGGGATGTCATGTGAGGCTTGTAAGTGTAGTAGAGATTACACTACCACCCACGCTTGAGATGAATGCTGTGAAGTGGAAAGAATTGTTATTAGGAAAAAAGCAAACTTTTGGAAATGCTACAGCTTTCAAAAAAGGCAGTATATAAATTTAGTATTGCAAAAAAGTTTGAGTACAAATATGTCAAAAATAGTGAGGACAGTATGTATGTGAAATGCAAAATTGAAGGTTGTCCTTAGCAGATAATAGGAATAGTAGCTACCAAGAGAAGTCCTTTCCTACATGTAACTCAATTTGCAAATAAACATGTGCATAATACCTAAGAGATTATGCAAGTTACACATGGTGGAAGAGCGGCTTTGACATCATCAATTATCATTGAGGAGATAAGGGATCACACAGATAAGCGTTTAAATGAAATAAGGAGGACCTTGACAAGGGATTATGGTGTGAAGTTGACATATAAGAAAGCATATAGGGCTAAGGAAAAAGCACTAGAAGAAATACGAGGGAGGCTTGAGCAGTCATACATGTTGATACCATGGATATGTCAACGATTAAAGGAAACTGATGAGAAGACGATAGCTGAATGGATAGCAACTGTCAACCACATATTTGAGTGTGTTTTCATAGCATATGATTGTTGTATAGAGGGTTTTTTGTCCGGGACAAGACATATACTATACATAGATGGAACACATTTGAGTGACCATATAGGAAACACTTCTATCAGCCTTAGTATATGATGCGGACAATGAATTGTTACTATTTGCATATGCTATTATGAAAGGAGAGACTTATGAGGAGTAGGCATCGTTCTCAAACATGATAAAACAGATTAGTTGGTACAATTCAATTAACTATTATGTCAGATCATCACAATGCAATAATATGAGCTATTGGAGTAATATTTGGAGGTGACAGGCATGCATACTGTTATGGGCATATGAAGGAAAATTTCAGCTCTAAAATGAATAAATTATACAGAGTTAGGAGGAGAACCAGTGGTATTTCTAAGGAAGTTGGATTAAAGTTGCTTGATGACATTGCATATGCGAGGGTTGACTTTGAGTTTGATAAGGTAATGACAAGGATGAGAAATTTCAATTGTGATTTACTTCAGTGGCTTAACAATCATGGTAATGTTCATAATTGGGCAATGAGTAAGTTCCTATATAAACGATAGGATAACATAACAAAGAACCTTGCTGAGTCATTCAATGCTTGGATGGTAAAGAAGAGGCGACATAATGTTGCCTAACTTATTCATGAACATAGTGAAAAGGTTGCAAGAAAGATATGCGTAGCAAGTGTGGCAATAAGGAACTGGAGAAATGGTGCAGGCCCAAACATTGATGGAAAAGTGATGAAAAATGTGGCTAGATCGGTTCATATGCATACTGAACCTTATAGAGGTAGCAAAGTCTATGTACATACTTCGTGTGGAGCCTTATATGTCAATCTTCAGTCACATGAATGCACTTATGCTGCGTGGCAAATGACATGGATTTCTTATTCACACGCTTGTGCTATAATAAGGGTGGTCCATGCAAATGTGTATGATTTTGTGGTGGATTATTATAAAATAACATCCCAAGAGAACATTTATGGGAACACCATGATTCTAGTAGTGATAATTGACAAGCCTAATCCAATGATTATATACTGGAAAATATAACAAATCAAGTGTTGCTATATCCACCTACAACTCGTACACCTTTGGGAAGGCCAAGAACTAGCTAGCAGGAATCCCAATTCCCAAACAGGAAGATTTACCACTGTGGACGGTGTCAGAACAGTAAAAGAACATGCAAAAATCCAAACTCAAATTAAACTGGGTGGTCTGCATGTGGGTTTATTTAGTGAAGGTCATTTTTTGTTGTGGCTTGTAAATATTTTGCAACTTTTCATATTTTTTTGGATGAAGGACTGTGCCATATGATAAATCTATATTGTAGGTCAGACATAATCAGTGAAATATGTATTTTGATGTCAGCAACAAGAAAATATTAAGTAGGGATAGAATGTTAATGTTAACTTGTCATTAATTGTAAATACTATCACTAAGGATCTGGTTTTTGGGAAATACCTTTATTGAAGTTGTTATTTGCTTTAACTGTGTTGTTAACTATCACAGAAGCTACAAGATGAGTCCACTTATTATTCATTTTTTATATTCTTGCCTTATGTTTTATGTTTTAAATATGATCTTTGTATGAACTGAATTTCAAAAATTGCTATTCATGATCATTTCCTTTTATAAGAGTTGTTAAAACTTATAATAGAGTTGTTAAACACTTATACTGGGATTGTTATCTACTTTACTGAAGTTGTAATAGTGGCCATTTTAATCGTTCTTGGAAATGTTATTGTTAATACTTATACTTAAGTGGTTAACATATATAACAAACTTGTTTAATCCATATACTGGAGTTAAAATTCCTCTCGGATGCTTAAGCAAGCCATCCAACCAAAGTGTAAGCAAGTCTAAAACCAGGTGGTTAACGACTATACATAAATTGTTAAATGATTATACTGAAGTTATTAAACGCTTAACCGAAGTTGTAAAAAGGGGGTTTTTTAATCTATCTTGAAAATGCTGTTGTGAATACTCATACTCAAGTTGTAAAGATATATAAAGATGTTGTTAATCCATACATTAGAGTTGTATAATTCCCCCCGAATGCTTAAGCAGGGCCATCCAACCAAGGTGTAAGCAGGTCAGAAACCAGGTAGTTAATGGCTATACCTGAGTTGTTAAAAGCTTATATTGAAGTTATTAAACACTTAACCGAAGTGGTAAAAAGGGATTTTTTTTATCTATCTTGAAAATGCTATTGTGAATACTCATACTAAAGTTGTAAAGATATATAAAGATATTATTAATACATACACTGGAGTTGTATAATTCCTTTTGGATGCTTAAATAGGCCATCCAACCAGGTGGTTAACAGCTACACCTAACACCTAAATTGTTAAAAGCTTGTACTGAAGTTGTTAAACGCTTAACCGAAGTTGTAAAAAGGGGTTTTTTTTCTAACTTGAAAATGCTGATGTGAATACTCATACTCAAGGTGTAAAGATATATAAACATATTGTTAATACATACACTGAAGTTGTAAAATTCCCCCTGGATGCTTAAGCAGGCCATCCAACCAAGGTGTATGCAAGTTAGAAACCAGGTGGTTAACATCTATACTTGAGTTGTTAAAAACTTATACTGAAGTTGTTAAACGCTTAACCAAAGTTGTAAAATGTTGTTGTTAATACTTATACTAAAGTTATTAATATATATAACAAACTTGTTAATCCATATACTGAAGTTATAAAATTGAACATAAAGTCTGACTGCTAATGTCTCAAATGGTAAGAACCTGTTGCTAACAGCATAACATTACTAATATTGAAATCAGTTCTTCTGTCATGTACATAAATCGTCTCCAAAGTTAAATAAGATGCAATTACATCAGATTGTCACATAGACATGCACAATGAACCCCTTAATAAGTACTATGACAAACATCGTCTTTTGGTGGTTGTCTTATTTTACTGTTCTGAAAGGAGAGTCAAGTCTTCTTCTCGACTTGAATTCAGCATATTATTAACCAGCCACCACATTAGATATCGCCTAAACTCAGCTATATGGTTCTGCGTATAAGATAAGTGCATGTTAATGTTCACCATATAGGAGAAATAATTAATCATTAATTAGAGACAGTTTTCATACCTTATTGAAGTCAAATGTCATATCCGGGACCTATTTGCTTAGCCAGATCAACACATGAATGCCACAATCCCTCCTATACAGCCAATAGAAAAGAATTTTAATTACTACGATCACTTTTCCAATTCACATCTTAAAACAGAAAACAATGTCAATGATGAACACAACATACAAATTGTTCTGTTGTGGAACAAGTGGAAAAATAATATCATTCTTAGGCTTCTTCGCAACAAGTTCAGGTCTGACTAATGTAATTGTGTTATAAAAGTTGTCTCTCTGCAAACAGAAAAACAAAATTCCAAAATATAAGTACGTTGGTGGTTAAAACGTATGAAACTTGTGATACATATCTACATTAGTTTAGTCCTTACACATGTATTAAGAAGAAACATCCTTCTATCTTCCAACATATCTTTTTCTTAGTCTTCTTTGCCATATCATTAGTCGGCCTCATGGAATCCAAGACATAAAAATACATGGTTTTTGGTTCAAACACAAAGCAAAACCAGTGAAATTCAACAATTACGAGTCCAAATATCAAATCACAGTCAGCTAGGTTATACCCGATATGCTGTGGCAAAATTGCATGTTTGTTCTCTAATGCTTGCCACCGTGAAGGGTTACCAAGCATTTTCATTCATAAAACAACATATTTGTTTAATCGTCACAACCCCTACTTATAAAAAAAACATAGATACCACAGAGCTCACCATGAATTCAGCATAAAAAATGTGTTGCCTCACTTGTCCACCATCACCTATCTTTGCCATTAATGTCCTACTGACCATTGTTATCAGAGGGCTACTCACTCTTTCGATTCCACCTATCATATGCAACTGATCCTAATCAATTTCTTCATCATACATTGTAACTATAATCCTGTCATGTGTACATCATAGGTAAGTCAAACAGCAATAACAAAACTACTTCCAATGTTCCAGGCATGACATATCTTACTTTTTACCCTCCTCCTATGAACACATCTGAGAGACAATATTAAAAAACTTGTCTTTCTCAATTATCATTCTCTTTCTCCTCTTAACGGGCTTCAACATGGAAATCCACAGAGAAGTTATTTGATGACTTGTATGATTGTTCTCTTTGATGTCCTTCGGTCTTCTCTCTTATTAGTCTCTTCATCTGTCGAACCCACTCCTTTATCTCCGTCATCATATACAACATTGGTTGGTGATCTCTCAATCATTTCATCCCCTCCATCATCATCATTACTATCATCATCACCTTTCTTATAGTCTCCTTCCTCTATATCATCATCAATTTCATCATTATCTCCTTCTTCATCATGATCTTCACCCTTGTCACTACCTCGTTCTTCACCTTTACCATCATATGGAAGAATCACTTCCTCATCACCAATATTGTCAACAGGGTCCTTCACATTTGAACTTCGCATCCCCTCTAGATAGAGCTGCAACTTCATAAGCTCCTTTGCAAATTGGTTACTAAGCCTCTTATGGCTTTTCTCAAGTGCATCCATCATCCTTTGATGCACTTCCTTCAATTCCTATGTAACACATTTGTTAAACAATTAAACTCATTACATACTAATGAAGTTTATACTTACAAAACTACAAACATACCGGCAGTAGATAAGCAACACTTATTATATCTTCCTGCACTTTTGTAAACTTTCTTTTGTACAATAAGCCTATGTTACTCTTTGACTCTTTGGTGACCAATTCCTTTATTTTTGTATCCGTCCAATATGCAATAACATTTGTTGGCTCATGGTTAATAGTTTTTGACAATGGGAATTTCTTACCCAAATATAGTTGCAACAACAATCACAAAACACCCTATATTAGCTGTTGTGAATTAAACAGTTACAAAAATATTTAAGAACACGTTTAACTAAAAACATACTAGCAAGAAGTATAGGCATCCACCCATAGTGCAACATGTATCCCTCTCCCTCCTAAACAAATTCACATATTCTTTCATTTCCTTATAGAAGTCATTAATGATGTACGTCACCCAATCATATTGTTCATATCCATTCATGGTTGAACACACCACCCTCAATAACTTGTCACAAACTTTCCCACTTGAAGTCAGGGCTAGAAATGTCCCAAGTGTGATCAACATAAATAATAATTCAAAGTGCTCATTATCCTCTTTACTTTTTATGTCAGCTAATATCTTGCTATATACAACGTTACCATACTTTCTCCTCAGCTTTTTATATGTCTCATCATTTTCATCAATATTTCCTTTAACTTCTTCCCCAGTATGGGGCATACAAAGCAATATTTTCACATCTTTTGCCTCAATTTCTTCTGTGCTCCCTTTAAGTCTGAATTGATATGTTGCTTGATCGTATGATTAAATGAAAGTCACAATTAACTCACATGGGAGTCTCTCACAATCTACATTCATCAACTTAGAGAATCCTATATTCTCTACTATTTATCTTAAACATTTATCATTTTTAACAAATTCCATCAATGACATGAATTGACGAACAGAGCAATTGGTAAACGTTTTCCATTTTCTCTCTTTTTTTTTCCTTCTCGGGCCTTAATTGTTTAGCCATTACACTATATATTTTCCTCTCCCTATTAGACAGCCTTGTCCATGCCTCTTTCACATGATTAGTTCTATCAACTACACCCTTGAATATTCGCCCTTTTGCAAATTCCTCTCTAAATAAAACATACCCATTCCTTGGCCCTGTTGAAGTTGATATCTCTCCTTCTAATGCCATTTTTCCTACATAAAGGTATTGTGGAGGAGAGAGAGAATGGAGAATAGGACAAAAGTGTTTGACTGAATAGTGTATTGTATTATAATAATGAGAGCTTGTACACTATTTATAGAAGAGCACTACACGTAAAGGCAAAGAGCAGGGAGAGTACTATGCGTGACAGCTAATGCCAGCTAACATATTCAGTTACGTATAACTTAATCTCATAACTAAATCACTTAACTACTTAACTACACTATCATTCCCCCTCAATTTGATGTACTCGTCTATTCGAAGTCTCTTCTTGAAATCAATAAATCTTGAACTTGAAAGGGGTTTAGTTAACCCATCAGCTATTTGACACGAAGCTGGAACATGAGTGACTTGTATATCTTTCCTAATGGCTCGTTCTCAAACAAAGTGCAAATCTAACTCAAGATGTTTAGTACGCGCATGCAGGACAGGATTGGCTGTAATAAGAACAGCTCCAAGATTGTCACACAAGATTTGAGGAACACCAGAGATCTTTAGTTTTAACTCAGAAAACAAAGACTTGAGCCACAGAACTTCTGCTACAGTGGAAGCCATGCAACGATACTCAGCTTCTGTGCTGGACCTTGCAACAGTGGTCTGCTTCTTTGAAGACCAAGAAACCAGATTATTACCAAGGTAAACACAGTAGCCACTTGTGCTTTTGCGATCATTACAATCAGCAGCCCAGTCAAAGTCACAGTAGGCAATAACAGATCGAGTAGCAGAAGGAGATAGACGCAGACCATGATGAATAGTTCCAACAAGATACCTGAGGATTCTCTTGACAGCTACCCAATGATCCCTAAGTGGAGACTGCATAAATTGACACACTTTGTTGACTGAAAAGCTAATTTCTGGTCGTGTGATTGTAGCATATTGTAAAGCACCAACAATAGATCTGTATAATTCAGGTTTATCAAAAAGAGTAGAGCCTTCTTTATAGAGTTTCATGCTATAAACCATAGGAGTAGCTACCCCTTTTGCTTTTGACATACTAGCCTTAGTCAAAATATCTTGAATATACTTTGTTTGAGATAAAACAAGGGAACCATCAGTGGGACGATGCACTTCAATTCCAAGAAAGTAATTGAGACTACCAAGGTCCTTAAGAGTGAACTCTTTATTCATGGCTGCAATAATGTTTGTGATGGTAGTAGAAGAGGTACCAGTGAGTATGATGTCATCTACATAAGCCAAAGCATATATAACCTCTGAACCAGATATTCGAACAAAGAGAGACTGATCACACTTGCTGCTTTGAGAACCAAGTGTATGAAAAACACTGGATAACTTTTCATACCAGGCACGTGGGGCCTGCTTTAGCCCATACAGAGCCTTATCAAGTTTACAGACAAGTGCCTTATTCTTATGCTCATAACCAGGGGGTTGCTGCATATATACCTCTTCATGAAGTGTGCCATTAAGAAAGGCATTATTAACATCAACTTGCCTTATGGACCAATGCTGAGAAACAGCAATAGACAGTACCACTCGGATAGTAATAGGTTTGACAACAGGACTAAAGGTCTCATTGAAGTCAAATCCTTCTTTCTGATGGAACCCTTTTGCAACAAGCCTGGCCTTGTACTTGGCTATACTACCATCAGGATTTGTCTTTCGTTTCCACACCCATCTGCATCCTATAGCCTATCGGTTGGAAGGTAACTCAACAAGACGCCATGTTTTATTTCTTAACAAGGCTTCATATTCTTCATCCATGGCTTTCTTCCATACCAAAGATGAAAGAGCAGCAGTGACAAAAGTTGGTTCTGTTTCAACAATATAGACCTTAGGCTTGAAGATACCATTCATGGATCGAGTGACTACACGTCTGTCTGGTACTTGAGGAATTGGAGTTGATGACTGGCTTTGTGAAGACTGAGATGTAGTGTGATTATTAGGTGAAGATGACACCCATAGTTCCATGTGAGGAATCATAACTAGAGTCACCATCAAAAGACCTACAAGCACCAGAACTTTCTGCAATAACAGGACCAGTAGTATCATTACACTGAGAAGAGACACGAGTGATGACAGGTGGTGAAGGAAGTACAGAACAAGACGAAGTAGAATTTGAAGAAGACTCAGAGCAACAGGATAGACGCAGATAAGGAAACTCATATTCATTAAAGATAACATCCCTTGAAATATAGGTTCTACCATTTGGATCCCAACACTTGTATCCTTTATGAGCAACACTGTAGCCAACAAAAATACATGTGATAGATCGAAAATCCATTTTATGTGTATTGTAAGGTCTGGTAAGTGGAAAACAGGTACACCCAAAAGCTTTGAGATGACCATAACTGGGAGCCTTTCCATACAGCTTCTGAAATGGAGAAACTCCACCAATAGCTTTATTGGGCAGTCTATTAAACAAATAAACAGCAGTAGAAAATGCTTCAACCCATAATTGAAAAGGCAAAGAAGCATTAGCTAACAGTGTTAAGCCAGTCTCAGTAATTGATCTATGTTTCCTTTCTGCAAGACCATTTTGTTCATGAGTATAGGGGCAGCAAAGTCTATGAACAATACCATTATTTTTAAGAAAACGCCCTATCTTCAAATACTCAGCACCTGAATCAGACTGAAAAGCTTTCATCGAGCAACCAAGCTGCAATTCAGCCATCTTTTTGAACTCAAGAAAAATATCATATACTTGAGATTTCGAGTGCATTGGGTAGAACCAAGTAAATCGGGTGTAAGCATCAGTGAAATGCACATAATACTTAAAACCATCAAGGGATGTGTAAGGGGCAGGACCCCAAATGTCTGAGTGAACTAACTCAAGAGGACGAGAGTATTGAGTAGAAGACAGAGTATAAGGTAAACGATGAGCTTTACCAAGACAACAAGCATTGCAAAAATCAAACATAGATTTCTTATTAGCAGTTGAAAGATTACAGAGTTTCATGACCTGAGATACAACGGGAGACGAAGGATGACCTAGTCTATTGTGCCAGTTGCGAAAAGAAGACACATTAGTTTTATTCAAGGCAGAAACAGAGGAATTACAATCAGTAGAAGTAGACATATAGGCAAAGTGTTGAGCGGAAGCAGAAGGCTGAGTTGAAGACTAAGAGACAGGATGTTGAATGGACAAAGAGACTCCATGAAGACTTGAATGCTGCCGTTTGAGATGACCTTGATAGATGACACGATTAGTTTGCAGATCCTTGATCACACAAACATTAGAAAAGAAAGCAATCAGAATTGGATTATCAAGACATAACCGAGGGATACTTAGTAAATTCTTAGAAATTTCAGGAACATGGAGAATATCTTTAAGTTTAAGATTATACTGAGAGTGAGGAATAACAGACGAAGAGGAGCCAGTGCAATGAACTAAAAGGCCTTTACCATCACCAACAAAAATTTGATCTACACATTTTTCATCTAATTTATCCATGATGTTCTTCTCATCAGAGGTCACATGATTGGTTGCACTAGAATCAAGATACCAGTCTGGATCGCCAACACATTCAGCTGTCGCAACATAAGCACTGTGATTTTTCTTGGAATTCTTGTTATCCAGATTCAGTCATTGGAAGGACTCATCAAAACGATACCAGCATTCTTTGGCACTATGGCCTCTCTTCTCATAGATTTGACATGAGTCTATGATCTTTCCAGCCGAGGAGTTATTGGACGAGAAGTTATTACTTCCATTGGAGCGTCCTCGACCGCGATTGTTACGGCCGCCTCCCCTGAAACGACCACCTCCTCTGTTTGGAGGTTTGGTATGAGCAATATTTGCCACAGCAGCTGTCACCAACTTTTGGTTCTTTTCAATTCTGAACTCTTGAGCTAGGAGCAAAGACTCAATTTCATCAACCGTATACGGCTCTGATCTTGTAGTCACAACAGTGATCCATGAATCATACTCTTCAGTGAGACCGTCAAAAATGATCTCTATATGGTCTGATTCGTTGACCGGATGGCCAATGCCAGCAAGAGCATTTGTGATTGCTTTAATTTTCAGCAGATACTCATTTGCAGTCATGCTGCCTTTCTTGGTACTCTTTAACTGCGCCTTGAGCTGTCGAACTTTTGCTTTGGTTTGAGATGCGAAATGACCGTGTATCTTCTCCCAGATCTGCAACGCGGTCGTACAGCCCATCACTCGAGTGAGCATTGCATCAGTCATGGAACACGACATCCATGAAGCAAGTAACTGATCTTTCCGTTCCCAGTCAAAATAGGCTGGATTAGGATGAACTGCTTCTGGATCTTTATCATCTGAGATAAACTTGGATGGAGGTTTGGCAAATTTGTCGATGAACGATTGGAGATCATGGCCACTGATAGCTGATGTGATTTGGTGTTTCCACATCAGAAAGTTGCCCTCATCCAGTTTGACCGAAACAAGATGGGAGAAGGTAACTACATCCTTCTTGTGTTGAGAATGAGACGAAGCGGTTTCGGATGATGTCGACATGGCCTCAGGATCTGAAAGCTCTGGTACCATAAAGGTATTGTGGAGGAGAAAGAGAATGGAGAATAGGACAAAAGTGTTTGACTGAATAGTGTATTGTATTATAATAATGAGAGCTTGTACACTATTTATAAAAGAGCACTACACGTAAAGGCAAAGAGCAGGGAGAGTACTATGTGTGACAACTAATGCCAGCTAACATATTCAGTTACGTATAACTTAATCTCATAACTAAATCACTTAACTACTTAACTACACTATCACTACACATTACACATTAATAAAAGCATGTCAGAAAACAAGTAATCTCCAAGCATGTCACAACAATGTTAAGCAGAAGAGGGGTTTTAAAGTTCAACAATGCAACAAATCCAGTAGTCTCAAACCCAACTTGCATAAATTTTGTCTGCTCAAACTACTTCATCAACTTCGACTTCTATTAAAATGAATAAATCAAGTTTACATGAAAATTTTGCTGACACTTTTGGCCCTAAATAGAAGTTTTGATAAATATTATAATATTTGAAGTGCACACAATAAGATCTATAGTATCTTCAGTTTCATAAAATTTTATAGCAGAAGCCACTTTAATCATTCCTGACTTGTACCATTTCCATGTGATAGAAAGGATAAAACAAAAAAAAAAACCATCCTTGCCATTCATAGTTGGATGTTACAATGGCATCAAGAAGTGTTAAAAACTCATTGGAAAGATAACAACATTCCCTTCTGTCATAGGCAACTGCTATAAAATTTACCACTTGAGTATAGTGGTTAACAGTTTCAGTGTTTGAGTTTAACAACTTCGGTATAAGTGTTAACAACACCATTTCTAGGAAAGATAATAAAAACCCATTTTTACAACTTGAGTATAGTGGTTAACATCTTCAATGTAAGCGTTTAATAACTTCAATATAGGTGTCAACAGCAGCATTTCCAGGAAAGATAACAAAACTGATTTTTACAACTCAAGTATAGTGGTTAACAGCTTCAGTGTAAGTGTTTAACAACTTCAGTATAAGTGTCAACAACAGCATTTCCAAGAAAGATAACAAAACCCATTTATACAACTTCTGTATAGTGGTTAACAGCTTCAGTGTATGTGTTTAACAACTTCCGTATAAGTGTCAACAACAGCATTTTCGGGAAAGATAATAAAAAGCCATTTTTACAACTTGAGTATGGTGGTTAACAGCTTCAGTATAAGCATTTAACAACTTCAATATAAGTGTCAACAACAGCATCTCCAAGAAAGATAACAAAACCCATTTTTACAACTTGAGTATAGTAGTTAACAGCTTCGATGTAAGTGTTTAACAACTTCAGTATAAATGTCAACAACAACATTTTCAAGAAAGATACTCCTCCGGTACTTAATATAAGAGCCATTTAACTAATTTGATTAGATTAAGGAAGTTAGTTAAGTTAGTTAATTATAAGAAATGTGACATGTTTTTCCTAAAATACCATAATCATCTTTTTTAATACCCTCTCTCCCTCTTCTACTTGATTATGATTGATGGAGTATTCATAAGGGTAATTTAGAGAAAATTGATAAATATGATAAATGGGTCTTATATTTAGGACCAAAACCAACTCAACAATTGGATCCTATATTAAGGACTGGAGGAGTAACAAAACCCATTTTTACAACTTTCATATAGTGGTTAATAGCTTCAGTGTGTGTATTTAACAACTTCAACTTCAAAAAATCTATATAATAAAATCCATCTACTACTTATTTAGTAGTAACCATCATCTTATAATTATGATCATCAATGTTCAAGCACCAATCCTAATTCTCCAGGCAACAAAAGTGGTTTTTCAAGACTTCCACATCTTATAATTATGATCATCAATGTTTAAGCACCAATTACCATTCTCCAATCAACAAAAATGGTTTCTCAAGACTTCCACAGTCCCATAATTTGGTCTATGCTACATTAATCATATCTATTAACTTTAAAGTATTAGTCCAAACATTTTATCAAACACCTAGAGTGTATTCAATTTGACAAGCTCAAGGATATTCCTCTTAAAATCACAGTCCCAAACTTCATACATTACAGCTATAATCCAGCTCTACGTAATCGCCAAACCTTGATAAAACTCAAATCAAAAAGCAATTGGAGGAAAACCAACAATTTCCCAATCCACACGTACAATACAATAGAGAAGGAAAAATTAAAAAAAAGCAACACTATGGGAAACCAAGGAAGAAGAAATATTAGAACATATCCTACACAACTCATATATAAGAGAAGGAAAAGAGGTATGACATTCGCCCACTACCCATTAACAAACACGGCAAGGGAATGTTAGACAAACTTACCTCTGTCTCAGCACAAATTGTTGCTCTTCGCTCTTCTTCCCCTTTTATACTCCCATAATGTATCCTTTCGGTCATTCTTTTCTTTTCTCTTCTTCGACTGCTCCCTTCCTTCTTCTCTTCTCTCTTCTTCCACAGCAACAGCTTCCTCCTCCGCTCTCTTCTCCTCTCTTCTTTGTTCTTCACGCAGTCAATTTCAACCAATGATGACAGTGTGAGAAAACCACGCCTCTCTCCCCCCGCTTTTGTTTCAAATAATATAGAGGGCAGTTTCATCTTTCCATTTAACATGATAATCCCAATTTGGTCTCATGTGATCAAAACGGGATTTCTTAAATTCCGGTGATGTTTTTGGCATTATGAAGTTTATTTGTCATTTTTCTGTCATTTTCCCTAAATAATAGTAAAATTAAGTAAACAATGCTAGATCATCTTCAAGCTTATTTTATGTTTTGTAGTAAATATACATATTTCTTAAACATTTGCTTAATAATATTTCTTTTCCAATACTATAAGATATAAACATGCATCAAATACAATTAAAATAGAATTTATAACAAAAAAGTGGGATGTTGTTGATTTGACCCTACTTATAATCCTAAGCCTCTAATATCTAACCCTCTAATTTTAAAAAAATCAATTAGTAATTACTCCCTCCGTTCCTTATTATAAGAGACAAATACCGAAGTACGTTGATAAAAAAAACAGTTAAAATTAGTTAAGAACAATTAATGTGTAAAAAGTATAATTTTTTTCCAAAAATGCCCTCATTAATAAGGAGAGAGAGCATGAGAGAAAACAATTAAATTATTAAAAGAAAGAGAAATGGGAAGGAGAGAGAGTGTGAGTTGGAGATAATAATATGGTAAAATAATAAATCAACACAAAAAAGTAGAGACAACTTGTAAGTGTCTCTTATATATAGGAACATGTCATAAGCATCAAATGTCTCTTATAATAAGGAACGGAGGGAGTAGTAGATTGTCTCTCAGAGGATACCTATACCTAGTAAAAAAAAATTAATTAATAATCTTTAATTTTAATTTTAGAAAATTCAAGACAAATGACCAACTACCCGTTCTTATTTCTACTCTCTTTTCTTTCGCAAACATGAATTATGAAATACGGTGTACCAGATCCACCATACCAAAATCCATATAGCTATGGCAAACCGAGCCCAAAGTAAACAAACAAGCCTGCAAATTTACACATCTGGCCCAATACAAAATCATCAGTAGTTGTCCAATTTAATTTCTGCTCAAGAAACCAATAGAAGTTAAGTTTAGCAGAAGGAGTTAGTTTCTGTTTCTCACGACGTAACGAACCAAGATTCAAGCCCTTGCTAAAAAAGCTACCCAACAGTGCCTTAAACACAAATTACCTCTAACAAGAGAATACATATGTCTTGCAAATAGACAATTTCCAATTCACGGTGTGAATATTTAGAATCCAAATATTTGTAATCATATTTTCAAACTCAAATCTACTGAAACATATATAAAAGTCATGAAAATGATTTAAAATAGTAAACTTCGTCCACAGATTAAGTGAAATCCTCCTTAACGTGGATGGCTAAAGCAGAGAGCACGGATGGTCCCGAGCTTGAGAATCCAAAGGTTGACAAATGGAAATACAACAACAACCCCAAGTGTGGTTGCTTAAATCGATTGCATAGTAATATTGTGTTTTATCAACAACCAAATATTTAGATAAATTGTTAATTAAAAGATCTCACTTAATAACTTCATTAAGTGTTATTTTCAGCTTTTATTCTTTTCAAGATGATTCCATATTATTTGATTAGTTTTCCTCACTAGCACATCCAATGACATTCTTTGAAAGGTTAACAAATAGAAGTAGTACCCAAAAAAAAAAAGTCTCCATGAGCTATGTATTTTATATTTTACGGAGGTATCTGTGATTCTCAAGGACAAATATTAAACAATTGATCTAGTGAACTTGAGGTACTTATCACTAATCAAATCAATACATGTGCATTTCTTTATTCATGATTTACCCTTTAAATAGCTTTTATTATTAACATTTTCTTTTTATGTACATTTAAAATTAACTTGTTCTAATTTAATTAGATGAAAGTACATTAAATATATGAGATTAAAGGCGTCTAAAGTTTTGTGTTTATATTAATAGGTGAGCACAATCAGCAAATCAATGTCTCCGATCTGTCTGTCATATGAGTGATATGATTAGGGTTTGGGAATTGGGACCACAAAGGATATGATTGGCATCGCAATCACAAGATCCCTAACCCCAGCCTTCAAAAGCAAGGACACCATTCCCATATGATACCAACCATTACCTTTTGCCTTTTTCTTTTGTGGAAAACAATTACCTTTATTTTGTCTCAAATATTTCATCAAAGGACCATTTTTACAACTTTCAACTGATTAGATCATTTGATTTTAGTATATCCAGGGGTGCAAGAGCATAAAGGAGAGACACAACAATATGACTGTAAAGCACTTTCTTTAAACTCTAATGATTTTAGAACCAAAAGCAAGCCAATTAAGCAAAAGAAAAAAAAAAAAAGAATCTTCAGTACATACACTCTCTAAATCTAAATATAAGCTAGTTAAGTGATTTGATTTGGTCTTACAATACAAAGTCCCCACTTTGTCCAGCAATTTAACTTTTTTCCAAACATTTTTTATTGATAATATATATTAAAGGGGATATTATGAATGAAAGTAATGATTAAATGAGGGGCTTTTAGGGGAAAAAACACACACTTGCTAACATTTGCTATAAATAACTACCTCAATTAGCTATCTTAACTTCCTTAATGCTAGTCTCTGCCCTCCTTGAAATTGGCACTTACATCATTTCTCTCCGCCTTGGTTTTTGTTGTCATGGTCTTGCTGTTTTTTTTTTTTTTGGGGCCAAAATGGTCTTGCTGTTGACTGTTGTATCTTTTTTATTCCTCAGCTTGTTGGAAGCTTGATTTGGTCGTTTAGGTAGTTTTTAATAATTGTATTTAAAATTATTATGTTCTGTCTTGTTAACTTTTTGAAGTGGGTGTCTGGTATATGCCGTTATTTTTGTGTTTATGTACTTCCCTTTATACATACAACATAATACTCATCCGATCTTTAATATAAGACTCATTTAACTAATTTGATTAGATTAAAGAAGTTAGATAAATTAGTTAATTATAAAAAAAGTAACACATTTTTCCTAAAATACCATAATCATCTTCCTTAATACCCCATCTCCCCTCTTCTACTTGATTATGATTGAGAGAGTATCTATAGAAATAATTTAGAGAAAATTAATAAATATGAGAAATGAGTCTTATATTTAGAACCAAAATCAACTCAAGAATTAATCTTATATTAAAGACCAGAGAAATACTATAATTTGGTTATTTCATAAAAAGAAATACTAACTTCCCCAATATATCTAACTCAGTCATTTATTTTCTTGCTGCATTTTATATTTCATGAATCAACACAGCCGCTGCTTCATTTGCAAGACAACTTGCGAAGGGGTCATTGCACTGTAACCAATTCACATTATGAACTTACAAATCTCGAGTCGTCAAATTTTTCAGACCATAAACACCCTAAATTGATCTCCAGAGAGCAACTGACAACTGATTCATAAAAGCCCAGAGTGTATGAACGCAAATTGACCATAATATAGAATTTCTCCATACATTTAACTATTAAAATTAATGTTCCAAGGGCAAAAACACCTTCAAATATGCAAATTTAAGCAAAAAAATGAGAAGCACATATTAAAAAATACATCACTCCTTTGCTACGGATAAGCTCTTGGAAAATCCATGGATGAACAAAGGCAATAAATGCCTCTTAAAACAACTTTCTGCCCACCGCTATGAACCAGAGTACCATACAATCAAAGCTCAGACTACCCTCCAATGACCGACACCAAAAACCAACTAAAGCAGATAATAATTCGCCATTAAAGCATCTTCAGAACTTAGAAGCATTTCCTGTGGACAATGGATGGACCAGACTCATCGTATTCACCCTTGGATATCCACATCTGCAATAACACCATGTGTTAGAGCTCAACTGACATGACACAGATTGTTAAGAGAGATGAATTAATGAGAAAATGTTTACCTGCTGGAAGGTGCTGAGGGATGCAAGAATTGAACCTCCGATCCAGACACTATACTTTCTCTCTGGTGGAGCCACCACCTTGATCTTCATGCTGCTTGGAGCAAGTGCGGTGATTTCCTTGCTCATTCGGTCGGCGATACCCGGGAACATGGTTGATCCACCACTGAGAACAATGTTGCCATAGAGATCCTTTCTGATATCCACATCACACTTCATGATAGAATTGTAAGTGGTTTCGTGGATTCCAGCAGCTTCCATTCCAATCATAGATGGCTGGAAAAGAACTTCTGGGCAACGGAATCTCTCAGCTCCAATTGTAATAACTTGTCCATCAGGAAGCTCGTAGTTTTTCTCCACTGAAGAGCTGGTCTTTGCAGTCTCAAGTTCTTGTTCATAGTCTAAAGCAACATATGCAAGTTTCTCCTTCATGTCACGGACAATTTCCCGCTCAGCAGAGGTGGTAAACATATACCCTCTTTCAGTGAGGATCTTCATCAATGAATCAGTTAGATCACGACCAGCAAGATCCAAACGGAGAATAGCATGAGGAAGTGCATATCCCTCATAAATTGGTACAGTGTGGCTCACACCATCACCAGAGTCCAAAACAATACCAGTTGTACGACCACTGGCATATAGGGAGAGAACAGCCTGAATGGCTACATACATGGCAGGAACATTAAAGGTCTCAAACATGATTTGAGTCATTTTCTCCCTGTTGGCCTTTGGGTTGAGAGGAGCCTCGGTGAGAAGCACTGGGTGTTCCTCAGGAGCAACACGCAGCTCATTGTAAAACGTGTGATGCCAAATCTTTTCCATGTCATCCCAGTTACTAACTATACCATGCTCAATGGGTACTTCAAAGTAAGAATACCTCTCTTTGACTGGGCTTCATCACCTACATATGCATCTTTCTGACCCATCCCAACCATAACACCAGTATGCCGGGGTCGGCCAACAATGCTGGGAAACACAGCTCTGGGAGCATCATCACCAGCAAATCCAGCCTGCAGATATGGAGCATATTTTAAAATATTAGTTGAGCTATGAAGCCAAAATTCATTGATATGTAGATGCAAACAACTCGACAAGTAAATAAAGATGCTAACCTTCACCATTCCGGTTCCATTGTCACAAACAAGGGGTTGAATATCCTCAGCATCGGCCATCTTTTACTAACCTGGAGAAAATATATGATGGCGTCAAACAAAGTCAGTAGTTCACAGACACGAAAGCATCCACAGCATTGGAGATCAGTTTTACTCAGAATATAATCATGTTTAGGTCAGTTACACGCCAGACGAACCAATATTTTATATTTTCAGAATTTGGAACATATTTCCGTTTAAAAGCTGCTCTTGAAACAGGAGTATTATTATCCGGGAGTTCGTAACTTTTAAATCAACCATGGTTTATGTCAAGGGAAGCTCAATGATCAGATAATGAGAGAGATTCAAAGCCAAGAAATAAACCAGCACACCAAAGTCAGTGATCAAACCAAAATCCTCTCGAATGTATCGAAATAAACCACTTTTATGCAAAATGGAAACAATCGACAGCATGATAAAGCTATCTGCAAAGAAAAATCCACTATTTCGACAGGAAAGTAGATCTCAAGTCTTAACTACAATAGATCAAGTAAAATGGCAAGCATCACCCAAAAAAATTGTAGATCGACTACATCTAACCGATAATCGAAGTCCACTTTAACAATCAGATCAGACGATTTACGAGAATGAAGAGAAAGAAAAGAAAATCTGCCATGATTCAGCATAGATGAGAAACAATTTGAGCAGAAACAATATCTACCGAAGAAAAATGAAAATAAATTATCACCAGTTGAGAAATCTGTCAAAAGCAAAGGGCAAAAGGAAACTCATTTTGTACTAGTTAATCATTTGAAACTAAAATGAAAAAGAAGAAAGTACAAAATGAATCGGGCGGGGAGACCGAGATATAAACAAAGAATCACCTTAATTAGAGAGAAAATAAACGCAGAAGATGATGGAGTAGAGCAGGAAGGAAGCCCAGAAAATGGTGGGATGGGATTCTAGGGGAGTCTGCTCAGCAAGAAGAGTGTAGCCTGAGAAACAGAACGAAGAATGAGAGAGGAGAGGGAAAGGAGGGGGATATATATCTATAAAGAAAGAGAAGAAAGAAGGTGTGCGGAATAAAATAAAATAAATAAAAAATTGAATACAGATTTGAAATTGAAATTGGGTTGGGACCAAATTTGAACAATTTCAGAATTCAGAGTAAAATCATTGGCACCACCAGCAAAGACAGGCCTCCCTGCCTCATGACCTTTTTTTTACCTCTTCATCAGATTATCCCATAATGATGTCGGCTTAAACTAAGCGCCTAGCGAGTGGCTTTTCTCATTGGCTCGGCTCGGCCCACTCGGCTTCGCTCCATCACATTTCAAATTAAGCTTTTGAGGGGGCGAGCAATCCAATGTTATCTTACCAGTTACCACTTGGCTTGGCGTAATTAAAATATTTTTCCTAAATAAGGCGTAAATAATTTTTTTTTTGGCATCAATAATTTAGAATTCTTAAACTTATAATTTAGCGACAATATAAATTCTTGAAGTGATAGTAATTCATAGTTAATGTTAAAAATTGTGGGAAAAATCAATAAACCAATACCCCTCATTCATTGATGCTCTGTTATCCTTCCTAATTGTAACATTTCAAAATCTGTTTTTAAATTTAAAGAAAATAATTACACACTTTTTTAATGTATAAATCCTATAAAAATATTTTTTTACAATTGAAAGATGTATATTTTATAATACATATATGTATATAATTTCAAATCAATTCATCGCAGTAAAATGAAATTTTGAAATGCTTGTAATTTTATAATATTGCCTCTATTTTAAAAACAAAAGAAAAGAAAAGAAAAGCTACCTCAATTAACCTAGCTAGTCGCTAAGATATTTTTCCCCAAGTACAGTTGGTCAAGACGGGATTTAATCTTGCCATCTCGTAGGTACCAAAAAGCTTAATAACCATTCAACCACTAATGCATCTAAACAAATTAAACACATTTGATTTACAATTTTTGTTTAGCATGATTCTTTAGTTATTTATTACTATAATAGTATAACAATTACTAATCATATTTTTCAAATTTTAAACTTGTTAAAATAAGTGAATAAAACCCTTCATTTTGATATTTACGATTTTTGTTTAATAATTTACTACGCTTCATGAGTTATTCACCATAATGATATAGAAATTGACAATCACTTTTTTCCAAATTTTAAACTTGTTAAAATAAAAGAATAAAGCCCCTCATCCAGATAATTCCTAATTTTTATTTAGGAATCCACTACATTTTATCAACTATTTGCCGTAACAATATGGCAGCTGACAATCAATTTTTTCAAATTTTAAACTTGTTGAAATAATGAATAAAACCCCTCCTTCTTAGGCTTCTAAATTATCACTCATTTCTATTAAACAGGGACATATATAGCTTGGAAGTTATTGAATTTTTACACAAAAATAATAAGATTTAAGAGTTTCATATTCATTTCAGTAAAACATATTGAGAATGACTTGTAAAAAGAATCAAATAAGCACCTTGCAATTTTTTTTCCTTCCAAGAATTTTGGGCCAAAAATAAAATTAATAAACTAGTGTTAAATAGTAGTAATAAAATATGATAAGGAAGCAAAAAGGGAAAAGAGGAAGAATCTATGATGAAGAAAAGCTTTTGGAAAAAGTGGGAGAAATTTTAGCTGGCAATATTCGGAAATGAGACACATGCTTGGTTGGCTCCTAAAATTGATGATGATAATGTGAAAGCAGACCCTCTGATTATTCCTCTGCCTCTTAAAGGCCTTTGCATGTGCCTACACGTGCTATCTAGCTATTCTTACAGCCATTCCCCCTTCTTCCATGCCATTTTCATTTGGGTTGTTGGCCTGTGGTTGCCGCCTACATAATATATAAATCATTCACTTATCTTTAACCATTTTAAGAATAAATTACAATATACTACTTCCTGTCTCAGATATAAGAGTTAATTAAAAATTTAATTTAGTTCCAAATGTAATACTCTAATCCATCCTATTTCCAATGTTTATCTATTTTGTTATCAAATAATTCATATAATGATTGCACATATTAAGGAGCGTTTATCAAGAGATAACTCATATACACATAATTACCAATGATATACTCCTCCGTCTCTTATTATAAATCTAATTTTTAAATGGGTTTGTCCCTTTTCATAAGATTCTCTTTGAGTTTGTTTGAGTATTTAATATATTATTACCTATTTTACTCCTAATTTAATATATTTAATACATTTTTTCTTCATTTATCTTACTATTACTCTTTCACATTTACCTATTTATATATAAGGATATATTTTTAAAAAAATTGCATTTGCTACATATTAATTATTTTTTACTAATTTTAACTGTTTTCTTAAACCACGTAATTTAGTTAAAATGATCTTATAATAAAGGATGAAGGGAATATTGGAGAAGGCAATATACATTTATTACAATAACTAACTTAACTAATTTTTTTTAGTATTTTCAAATTAGTTATCTAACTCTTATGTTAAAAACTGGAGATAGTATATGATTATGTATGAAATTCACATATTATACATTTACCCTCGTGGTTATGTTTTTTCAAGTGATTTCAAATATATATTCTGCATTGGCTTGTTTTTATGAATATAGAGACGTCAATCAGTAAAAATTGGTTTAGTTACAGTAAAGAACGATTACATACCTTACAAGATTAAAGTCGATTCTCTATATTGTTATTGTTAAATATTTCCGTTATCTTTGTTTACCTCTTCTGATTTGGATTTCCATTTCGCTCCTGTTGTTCTTTCTAAATTTCAGTAATGTATAATTATTATTGTTTTTTAATGACATTCTTATTAAAGATAGTTATGATTTAAAACAGGTGGCATTAATTGGAGTGCAAGACTGAAAAAGAAAAAATAATTATTATTATTACACAGTCACACCAGCACATAAATTTTACTTTCTCCTTAATTTGTGTGTTTTTTACCATGCAAACAAGTAACTAGTGAAGGAGAGAGTACTTTGTTAATAGATAAATAATCTACGAACATTTTCTTTAAATGTTTTTCCATTGCAGGACCTATTTTCGTCCAGATGATTTCTCACAACCCCAACTCACCATTTTTTCAATCTATAGGATTCTTTGTCAATTACATGAACTAATTTTTTTTTTCCAAAGACTAAAAAGAAGCATCATCCCAATACATCTATGCATATACGAGAGTTAGGATTTGTAATTACTTGTTCAAAACAACAAGCCACTCATAAAGAAAATTGACTTGATTAACCGCCAAGCGGTTTAGATAGACTAACAGGAGTCATTCCAAACTTAACAAAGAATTTTAAGTTCTAAACTTGAAATGGTCCTATCAAGTCTTGAATTTAGATTGGTTTGGGTTCATAAAGTTTCCCGTAATAAGGGGTCAGCCTAGCACATCAGGGGCATAAAAAAGACTTGGTCATCAAAATTCATACTCATATTTATATTATCTTTTTTTTAAAAAAAAAAAGTGGATTGGAATCCATTAAATGATGCTTCAATGGAAGTTTTAATATTGCCATAAGGGGTTGAATATCGGAACCTTGTCTAAACTTGTCAAACCATACAAACACCTTGCCCACACAAACCAACACTTGCCCAAACCTTATCCAAACTTGCCAAACCATACAAGCTCCTTACCCACACATGACAACACTTACTCGGACCTTGTCCAAGCTTGTTAAACCACAGCTATTTTTTGAACATAATTGGTATCAAGTTAGACTTTTTAAGACATTTTTGGACCCTTCCTTCGACATCTCGTTCCACCCTAAAAAAATAGGGGAATTCTTGAACTTTGTTGATTTGTTTTGGTGAGAAGAATCATAAATGGCGCTGAGAATGGGGCTAATATGATTCAAAATCCACAATTTTATAAGCGTCACAAAAAAAAAATGAAATGAAAGAAGAAGAAAAAAAAGTGAACTAGAAGCAAAGACTCAATGATGAGTTGTAGACATATGGGTAGCTTGAATATAACTCATTGGGGTGAATACACAGTAGCATTTTTATTGGCATGTTCCTTGGAAGTCTTATAGATCAGTTCATATCATACTGTGCTGGTTGGTACATACAAGGATCGTCCAAGTCATGCTATCCATGATTCATCCAGTCCTTACCTTACCAACCTTTCCCTGCAAGAAACATATCACCCAAAAAGGTTTCTTCCTAACATTAAAAATCAGATCAAATTAATTATTAAATGTCATATAATGCATGTAACTAATTAAAGATGCGTGATGGAGTGAACTAAGGTAGATGAGTAGTCCTAGGTTGTAAGGGAAGGGAAGGATGTGTAGTTTGGTGTACACACACACACATGAATCAATGAAACACCAAACAAATAAAAAAAGAAAGAAAAGAAAGAAAGATCCTCCCTTTTTTTTTTTTGGGCTACATGAGAGAGGAAAGATCGTCCCTCGTTTAATAATTGAGTGGGTTAGAAAAGGGTTTGATACCCCTTAGTAAAAGGTGTAATATTATGAGAGCTAATAATAGTTGAATTTAGCTGATTAGTTGGTAGTGCCACTCTTAATTAAAGCCAGGCGTTTGAATTTTACGAGGAAAAATTAATCATTTGATTTGTATGGTTTTAATTTAACTAAACTCAATTTATGAATTTTAATTCAGTTCAACTCAATTTTAATAAATTTTGACTCGATTATAACTTAATGTTTGAATTTTGAATTTAAAATGCACTTACATTTTAAAATAATAAAACTATAATAAGGATGAGAGTTATTTCGTAAGGATTAGGAGCTAATGTTCTGAACGGTAAATTATAAGAATTATAAGAATTAAATTACACTAACTCAAAGTTCATGGGTTAGCTTTTAAATGAGTCAAAATTATAGAAGCTATAAGTTACACCAAAATAAAGTTTATGAGTTATGTTCTAATCCGGTTAAAATAATACAGAAAAATGAAAAAAAAAATTAATACCATATTTGGTAATAAAATTTGATCTTATTTTAGTTTTGGTCTATGAAACTTGAAACTAATAATTTTGGTACGTAAACCTTGCTTTAGGGACAAAAACACAGTTTGAGGACCAAAAATTATTAAATGAACCAAAATGAAGTTAAATTTCAGACACCTTGATTACGGGTTTTAAATTTTGGAGATTAAAACCAAAATAAATCAAATTTTAAGAACTAAAAATAGCATTAATCTGATAAAAAAAGTTAACAAAATAAATCAAATTTTAAGAACTAAAAATAGTATTAATCTGATAAAAAAGTTTTCTGCTTTTATGAATAAAATAAAATTAGGGTAAAAAGAAGCATATGTTGTTTAGGGATAATGATGGAATTTAAATTAATTAGTGGTAGCGGATAATGCATAGAGCTATAAGAAAAAGGAAGAGATATTGAGGACCTAACTTAGCGGGAAAGCAGCAACGAAAATTAGTGGAGTTGGAAGAGGGCTCATCAATCATCATTGATGCGCAACGTAATGGTAAAGGTATGATGTTGGAATGCCGCTCCAATTATCTGAATGGGATCATCACCAGATTTGCAGCCTTGTTTATTTCCATTCTATTCCTTACACTATTACTATTATTATTATTATTATTATTTCTCCTTTTGCTTCTAAAGAAGTGTTTGGGTAATCCCAAAAGTATTTTTTAAAAATACTTTTTCACAAATCGAGACAAACTCTTCTATATATTTATTTCATATACTGTAAAAATACTTTTAAAACTATGATTTTGTTTTTATCCAAACACATTCTAAATCTGTAATTGCAATAAATAAGGAATGATAAAAGAGAGAGAGCGAGCCAATTTTTTTTTTTTGGGGGGACCATATAGAAAGCTACCCCGCTCTACTTATTATTATTGTTATTATTATTTGTTCCAATAAAGATTTCTTGTGCGTGATCTGTGTCCATGTCAGAATCCCTGCATGCCTCATAAATAGCTGCATTTGTACGTTACCTACAATGTTTAAAAAAAAAATAACAGAAGAATATTTCGTAATATATATGCATACACACCAAGAATATTATACTCCTCCGGTCCTAAATGTAAGACCCTTATATATAAGGGTCTTACATTTAGGACCGGAGGAGTAGTACAACTTAGTTTCATGTATTGAAATTAAATATTTCATGCATGCTTCGTGCTTCTCTCGCCCACACACGTGAGTTGCCTTCCTCATTTTTCTTCTTCTTTATTTTAACAGGTGAGGTCCAAATCGTGACCTTTTTATTTATAAGAAAAATTTGCATCTCACTAAGTTATAATATCACTGACGCCTTCCACATTTGTCTATGATTGTTTCTTTGGCTGTGCGAAATTTTACATTAGCTAGAAAAAGTTGAAATTATCAAGAAAGATACTGCCATAAATTGCAATTTAGGGGGGGACATTATGTATTAAAATTAGATTACCTTGTGATCTAATAATATGAAAACTACGTTACAAATAGGAAGTTTTCTTGAAAAAAAACATTTTTAAAACAAAAAATGAAGGCAAGAAAGAGGCAAAGTTCGTTTGGAAGCAGCTGTTAGAGCGTGGGAGAATTGATGACTGAACCCAAAAAAAAAAAAAAAGGAGAATAAATAAATAAGAAAAAGAAAGCGAAGAAAGAGAAGGCTAGAACACGAAGGAGAAGAAATTAGGTGCAGTACTGAAGACAGAGCAAACAGCTGAAATGATTTGGTTTGTTTTACAGGAATTTTATGTAATTTGGGGGATGGCGTTGTGTTCACCATTTCCAGAAAACATTAGATCCACACTTGTACTTGTCCTTCCCTTCGCATTCCAGGTCCAAATCTTCACTCAGGAATGGCACTTTCTGCAACCACATTTCAGTCCAAACCAATCAGCGAATGAACAATACGAATCAGAAAGAAATATTTCAATAGAGATAGATCGACGAGTACCTTTTGCTTCGCAAGATCTTGGCAGCCAGTGAAGTTCTCAGGGAACTTGCAGCTCCCAAATTCCACTGTGTAAGCCCTCGCGAAATTCGCGCCGCTTGTCGCTAATCTCTTCTTATCATTCAATTCCTACATCACCAACACCATACAAATCACCATCCATCGAGGAAGTAATTAAGCAGATCTCAAACAGGAATTGAGAAGCTAGGGCAATATTTGTACCTTGTTGGCCTTGCTTCTCTCGAGGTATTCTTCAATGACGCCGGCGTTTGCAGAAGAAGACGCGGCGGCGGCTGTAAACACGGTAGCGGCTAACAGAGAAAGAGCGGCTCTTCTTCCTTGAGGACCGGCGGACGAGGAGGCTTGCTGGGCCTTGATGACCGGCAATTTGGGGGAAGACACCGCCATGGAAGTGTGCTTGGGGTTGAATTCAGAAGAAGCCACACCAGATATGGCGTAGGTAGAAGCAAGCACAGCAGAGTTCATGGAAGCCATTGGTGCGGAGAATGGCGAGGTAATCACACAGACGCAGAGACGAGAGAGAGGGTGAAGGAGGAGTAGGAATTTAGTAGGGAGGAAGCGGGAAGATGCTTATGTGGATATGAGATCATGGAAGGGGATTAGAGATTGTGGTGGGCGTGTGGATAAGGCGAGATTGCCTCGTTCCTATTGGCAATTCTCAATTTTGATATACTCGGTTCTGATACTTCTGGGCCCCACCTCTATTTCACAATGTGTGCTTCATGTCTGATGCTCATCCCTCCCCACTCACATCTTGGTCAAAAATCACAGCATTTACATGTTGATAGAGAGAGCCAAGAAAATTGGAAAATTGGTCCACTTTTTATTAGGAATTTTGGTTAATTGTTTAATACTATATTCGATCCTAATTATAAAATCTTATTTGTAATATACAAATGAGATATTATAATTAGAACTGAAGGTAGTACATATATAATGTAGAAATGAAAGGCAGAACAAACTATATAAAGCCGTCTACCAAGGAAATTGAGTTACATTTTCAATTGCATAAAAATTTTAGTTTACAAACAAATTTTTAAGCATTAGTACATTTTTTAATAGTCAAACTTCATATAAAATTTTAGTTTAATTCGTTAATTTTATAAAGCATCTTTTCAATATTTTAATCTTAATAGGATTAGTCTCGGGTGGTATTTTTTTATGCTAATAATTTTATTTTAAAATATTATAATATATTAATATTTGAAAATATTTTATTAACATTTAAACATGTTGATATTTTTTGTGAAAAGGAATAATATTAGAATTAGAAATTTTAAAAAATATTATATAAAATTAATCTATGCAAATAAAAATGTGTATAAAGTCAAAAGACAAAAATGTACTTTGCTCAATAATTCCTTATAGCTGGATACACAAAAAATATTCATATCTAAAAAAAAAATTTCTTTTAGAGTATTCTATTTTTCACGTCAATTTGTGTCCTGTATATCAGGAGGAGCACTCAATTAATTTGAAAGATAATAAGTAATTTTGCCTCTTCAGCTCAAAAAAAAAAAGTCGTTTGACCAGCATTATGCCTCTACTTTTAAATTCCAAAAAAATAAATATATCAAATGATGTCATATGCATGATAACAATTTAATGTCCATAACCAATCTTATTTGTTTTAAATTCATAGCCCCATATCCGGTCAAAAAAAATTTCATAGCCCCATAAGAAAGTTTTTGGACCGGGGCAAGGAGACCGAACTGTGAGAGGGAAGGTTTAAAGAAGCGCGGACCAATCTTTAAGTAACGAATTGGGCTCCCATAAAGCCCTGCAATAAAGAAAGCCCACCTTTTGAACAGGGAACATTCGTAAGAAATAGAGAAACACATTTACCAACAAGAGTTGAGTTTAACAAAATAAACTAGTTTATCACAAAATGACCAATATTTAGTATTTGATTGTGTCTAAGATAGCATTGTCTCCGATAAAGATACTACGTATAGGTAGCATAAAAGTGAAGCATTTTGAAAAATAGAGTCCAGTCTTGTTTGGAGCTTGAGAAGCACAGTTCATAAAAATGTATTATCTTAGATTATGAGCCCTTCTTTTTTTCAGCCAGGACATTATGGTCTCATTTGGCACGAAACATTAAAATAAGAGATAGAGACTCTGATTGTAATTGAAAAAAATTCTTTAAAAAAGTTTTTAGTATAAGTAATTACTTGTTACCTGGAATTAGACAAACCCATGAAAGCATAATTGGGAATACGACTTTCTCTGATAATATTCCTTAATCCCACATACTAATAAACACTATTTTTTTCAATTTTAATTCTAATTCCTACACTTTATTTTTAATATTTCATACCAAATAGGATCTATGAGCCCTTCCAATGACGATGTCGACATTACGATATCAATATATCAGCATAATGTTTCTAGCCAGAATATAACAACATGATTAATAAAAGTCAGGTAATATTCGTAAGAAAAATATTGTTTATGAATCACGAATAATTTGTTTTACTTTAAACTCCAAGGGAGCACTCTGGAAAGAACATACTTGGTTCAGTTAGATTAAGGAGTGTTTGCTTTTTCCCAAAAGTGCTTTTTAAAAGCATTTAAGTTGAAATAAAACTCATCTCATATATCTATTTCATATACTGTAAAATTACTTTTAAAACTATGATTTAGTTTTCACCCAAACACTCTCTAAATTAGATCGAATGTGATTGATATGTGTTACTTTAGTAATACAGATAATATTCTTCGACAGAATTGAGGTTCATTTTTATTGAAAATTAGGAAGGAAAGTGAGCTGAAATAAAATTGTGGCTACTCTCCTCATGTTAAATAGGCACATTCTTGAAGTTGTTTCCCAATTAGGGGTGGAAACAGGCCAGGCGGCCTGTCAGGGGCCTACAGCCTGGCCTGTATTTGGCCTGACCTGGTCTGGCCTGTTTTTCAAAAGAGACAGGCTCAGGCCTGTTTGAAGGCTTGTTAAAGTTAATAGGTAATGATATTGTTAATAATAGCAAAAAATGTTGCTATTAAGAAATACAAATAATGTAATAAATGTTGCTCTCTAGACTCATAGTTTTTTAATTTGTCAGCAAAAAATAGCATTGATAACTAATAATGTAACTTTCATTTCAGCATTCTTTTGCAAGATAAATCTAAATAAAATCAAAATCAACGAGGTTACCGATTATATATAGATGCAAGAAGATGATTATCAGCATAATAATATATTTTTAAGTCCATAATAAATAAATTTCATCCTATCTTTTTATATTTAAGTTCCTTATTATTTTGTATTTTGTAGGAATTTATACGCCGTTTAGTTAGTGTCCACGTTAATTTTAATCAACAAATTATAAACACGAGGAGTAATGCCTTCGAAAATTTTGTAACGAAGCAACCAGAATTAAAAAAAATACAAATATATAAGGAAGAATTAGTGTGAAGTTCTTGAAAAAAAATTTAATTATCAAAAAGTCTAAATAGTAAATACTTTTTTGGTCCTATTTATAGGATAAAGAGAAAAGACATTTTTTGCTCATATTTATAAAGCATTGAGAAAATTTTTTTGCATAGATATACTCCTCCGGTCTTTATATAAGACCTATTTAACTAATTTGATTAGATTAAAAAAATTAGTTAAATTAGTTAATTATAAAAAAAGTGAAACATTTTTCCTAAAACACCATAATCATCTTTCTTAATATCCCGTCCCCCTCTTCTACTTGATAATGGTTGAGGGAATATCTATAAGGGTAATTTAGAAAAAAATGATAAATATAAGAAATTGGTATTATATTTAGGATCAAAACCAAGTCAAGAATTTAGTCTTATATTAAAAATCTAAAGAGTATAATTTTATGTTTTCATTTATTATTGTGTTGACTTTGTATAATGTACATTAAATAAAAATAAAATTAGAAAATTAAATTTTAAATAAAAATTAATAAAATTTAGATTTTTTTTATATATGTTCGACTGAGGATTAAGCAACAGAAACCTTTCGTCATTCTTACATACTCCTCGGTTGTTATTTGACTTTTTGAGTCGTTAAATTTCTCCTTTGAAAGTTAACGGTAACTCCTTCAGTACCTAATTCAAAAAAAGATACAACTATAAAAATATTTCCTTCTAAATATCTTGTAAATTGAATAGTACTACGGCTTGGCAGGGTGAATGATGAAAGGAGAGTGATGGGGAATTTGAGAGGTAGTTCGATAAGGATATGATGTGACATGGGACTCAGCCTAGTGAGTAGTGAGTAGGTTGCTGTCTGTGTCTCTATGTGCTCCCATGTTTGCCAAATTCACTGGAACCACAACTCCACACTGTGGCATTTATGAGGACGACATAATTCCCGTAGATGTGTAAATTGATGACAAAGTGGAGGGCGGAATCTTACACAGTGATCCCATTATTCTTCTAAATGGACGCCGAATATATAAATGGCGTCCATATTCATCAGCCTTACACTTGAGAATTAATAAAGCTACTTTTTTTATGAATCATTTTGTGACTTGTTTAAGCCACTAATTAACTTCATTATTATTAGACATGCTCTCTTGTCTTAATTTAACCCACCTAGTGCAACTGCAAAATGCCATCTCATTCTTCAAAAATTAAATTAATCATTTCCCCATCATCAATTATTACTATCTTTGTCTTATGTTTTGTTTTTACATAACTAAGAATATCCTCAATTCATTTTAAGTTTAAAACTAATTTTTATCATGTCAGAAATATCAAGATTAAATTTTTTTTAATAAATACGCTTCTCGAGATTTGAATCGTGAAAGTATTTATCAACCAACATTTTGTTGGTTTTGTTTGTTGATTTTATCTTTACATTTATTCACCTGCTTTCAATCTTCCTTTCTCTCTCTTCAATTATGTTGTTCTCTCACCAGCCAGAAATTTAGTTTAAGGGCAAACTGAATTTTCACTTCGAAAATATCTATCCATAAATTATACATATGGGCACTTAATCAAAGAAAATTATGAATTAATGTGGCTGACAATCTTTTAAAAATAATAGTAAAATGTTGTCTCCATTTTGAACAGTGAACATGTGTAACCAACTGTTAGTGAGGATCGAGAAAATTATTTCTTTTATGAGCCAATTCCGATGGTTAAAAAAAAAAAATTAAGCTTACATTGATGTTGAAAAATCATATATTGCATATTGAGAAATAACAAGAGAAATAAATGTTGCTATATTTTATTTTTTCCCCATTTCATCATCTTATACATTTTAGGGACCAATTACAGTGAATCTTTTGCACCGCTTAAAACACTACAAATTTTATTCATAATATGATATAAGCAATTCTATGAAAAGTTGAAAACAAATATCACACTTCGCATTTTTCAATATTGGCAGGTGATAGATGATCTGCTTAATGTAAATCAGTGTCCCACGCAGAGCTAGTACCATATATATACATTATGCCATAACCACAGGAATAATTAATTAATTCATTAATAATAATAATTAATAATGCGTCCAGCTTAAGCAATTAATCATATTCGAAGCAGAGCCTGTGCGATATATACTTTGTGCTAATTTTTGTACCAAGTGTTTCAACAATTTCCTCTTTTGGTTCCAACGTTTTGGATTTAATTAATACCCCTTTTCATAGTGTCTTTCACTCTCAGCTTCCATTTATTCTTCATTCTTCATTCATCAACCCCCACCCCCACCTCCATTATTAAGCACCGCACTTTCATGCTTATGAACACAATCAATCTGTGCTTCATCATTCTGAAATAAATAGCTTTTCCCAATATATATTATTGAAAAAAGAATGCAAAAACTACTACAATTCAGAATAGCTATATTACACTTAGTATAACAGTAATAACTCCTCAGGATCTCTCTCAACTCTATATATACACTTATGAGAAAGTGAAAATTAAACTGAAAATGATCGTAGTTAAGCTTAATTCCTACGTTTGTTTCTAGGCATCGTTATTACGTACCATGCCCTCTGGTTCTAAAGGTGCGATCCTCACAATAGTTTCAGCAGAAGCAGCAGAAGATGGCTGGGACGTCGTCGTTTCTGACCCTATGATCTTGTGACAGGTCTGAATAAGGCAGTGCCTGCACTTAGGGCAAGACGAATGCGAGCTGAGCCACTTGTCAATACAACGAACATGGAAGCCATGGTTGCACTTTGGAAGAATTCGAAGGCGATCGCCATTGTTGAACTCAGAGAGACAGATCGCACACTCTGGGTCCAAACCTGGGAGCTTCAACTCAGAAGAGTAGGTCACTGTAGGGAAAGTTTTGAGAGCCTTCTTCTTCACTCCGGTGCTGGCTAATCTAGCCGGAGGGTTCGTCGTGTTCAAGTCGTTGTTATTGAGAACGACGACGTTGGAACACCTTAAGGCACATCTGATGATGGAGTTTAAACCCAGTGAGCAGATGAGAGCACACAAGAGGACAGACAGTACCATGATAACATTTGCATCGAAGTTACCATCTCCGAGGAAGGAGGATTCTGCCGAGTTGTTGGAAGATGAGGGGTTGGTTGATGAGTTGAGGTGGGAGTGAAGGAACAGTAACCTTCTAGAGTACTGGAATTGATGATCGCCAAGAAGGTCATGGAAGAGTAGCTGAGAATTTGCAGAAGCAGACATGTTTGTCTTTGCTTGTTGATGAAGAAGAAGATGAAGAAGAAGAAGAATTGAGTAGTGTTAGAGGGGTTAAGATGGGTTGAAGGGGATTATATATGAAGGGGGATGATTAGAATATCCCTAGGAGAAGGGGGGGTTAATTAATAACGTTGGTGTCTTGGTAGATTGAGATTGAGATTTGATTTAGCAGAAAATGGATGCTCCACTTAGTGGGGTTTAATGTTTTTGCCTGAGTATATAATTGAATTATGATAGGAAAGTGGATCCCTCTGCTCCACTTTAAGCGCAGTAGGATGTGCCACGTGTCTGATATGTTTCGGCAGAATCATAAATCCTCTCCCATGCTGATCCTGCGGGCTAGCTAGCTACCACCCCACTAGCTAACCTTAGCTTCACCTGAGAGGAAACTAATGGATCCTCAGAGAATTGGCTCATCATTGGTTTGGAATGGCCTGAAAATAAGGTTTCAAAGTCCAGTTCAAGGTTTGGTCATTGGAATTTATACAGTAACAATTGACAAATGTTTTTTTTTGTTTATTATTATTATTATTATTATTATTATTATTATTATTATTATTATTACCAGTGTTTGTGTGTGTGTTTGTTTTTAGATCAAGAAAACAAAAAGATACCTTTGCACAAACAACTGGACGACCTTTTAGAATGAAATATATTTTTTTTCATTTAACAGCAATTTTTAATCAGTACGGTTTTTTCCCCCCCCAATTCACGTTTGGTCTTTTGGATTCAAAAGAGAAAGTAATCTAAATGGGATTGTCCGTACTCACCTTTAATGAGGACAGAAACAATAACATATTTTGTGTATTTGTTTATTAATTATCCAAAATCAGATACTATTTGTTTAAAGATCTGAGCATGATCCGAGCCAATTAAGGGCAATTTTTATTTAATTTTTAATTTTCACGAAATTGACATTGATATTTTCTTTTGGCTTTGCTTTAAATTTAACGTGGGAGCCACTGCCCTTTTATTTTTATTTTTTTTCCAATCAGGCCAAACCAAAGAACATGGAAGCCACCAAAGAGGTATAATCATGGCTATGGGAACTGATCCAGATGCTTAAGAATGTGTTATGTATTTAATCCTCTAATCCTGTTTATAGGGTAAAGAGAGAAAATATTTTTTGGTCATATTTATAGGGCATTAAGAGAAATTTTTTGTATGGGTATATAATTTTATTCTTTATTTATTATTGTGTTGACTTTATTTATATGAGGTATAATGTATATTAAATAAGGATAAAGTTAGAAAATTGTTAAATTTTAAATAAGAGTACATGAAGTTTAAGGGCTTTCCTGGTCTGTATAAAACATGTTGGAAGTCACTAATAAATAGAACTAAAGGAGTACAACGTAAATCAAAAATTAATTTTTCATATTTTTAAATTTAATTTTAACCCAAAAATTATTAAAAACCATTGAAATATTTTATTTAAACGTCCCCCTCCCCACAACACCATAGGCACCAAAATCAAATCCCTCCGAACTTGACCATATCTTATAATTAAACGATATTTATCATTCTTCTTTTTTGACATTCTACGTGGATGGATGTTAATTATCAACCTTAAAATCTTTGTTTACATAAATCAGATTTGAATCTGAAAGATTAGACGTTTAAGCACGATTGAGATCAATATGGAGTTATCTGCAAGCTCCAGCTGGAAAGTTTCATTAACCCTAGCAACTAGTTTTTCTCAATTAACAAAACAAGACAAAGTTAGCTTGCTAGCTTATTTATTAGTACTAATCTTATCTCACAATAATAAAACAACTTTTTAATTCTACGAATCTTTCATAGTATACTTAAAATGAAACATGTCATGTTAGCCGCCAATAATCAGATAAAATATAATAGAAGAAGAGATTCAAAATGCTCAAAAGCCTGCAAGTAGTTAGATCGCAATATCCCGTGAGGATGATACTAAATTTATTAATTACTACATCAATTTGGCAGAATGGTTTGGTCTGATATTCTGATGTGCAATTTTAGTTTCTGATTTGTCAAATTAATCTTAGATTAATACAAAACAAAGGGAAGTACTTTGTGTATGTTGTGTATTATTATAAATTATTTGTACGGAGGGAAATACGCGGAGACAAGTGGGAGAAGCCTGCTCTTTTTAAAAAAATTAAAAATTAAAAATATTAAAGTTCAATAATATTAATAAATAATATAATGATTAGTATTAAGAGCTGCCAAAAAGATCAAGGATAAGTTTGCCTTAAATTTAAAAGTTGTGCTTTTTTTTGGCTTTGCTTTAGCCTTTAGGATGTCCTACATATCTGGGCTGGATCTCACTATTGCTTGTTGTTTCTCCGGGCCCACACGGCCCACACGTAAGGACCCCACTGTCCAGAAAAAGTTTAAAAATGTGTTAGAATGAATTGTGTTCTAAAATTCGTACAGGAAAAGTACCAAAACTCATTTTAAGAGAAGCATCGTAAAATTATTTTTAAAAATCTATTTCAAACACTTTCTAAATAAATTTTTAGGAAGTATTTTCATTTGAGAATAATTTTTGACAAAAAATTTGATGATAAGAAATTCAAAACATCTTTATATAATACCATTCAAAATAGTTAAAAAAAATTCTGAATAGAGGTTTAACCTTATTTATTACTACATGAACAAAAAATTAAGAGTAATATTTGTAAGAAAATAGTTTAAAAATAAAAAGAAATTGGGTAATTAAACGTGGTTGAAATTCAATGAGAACTTGGTGGGGAGACATGAAATGTACGGGCTGAATTTGGACCCCTAGTGATGTTGTGATGCCTCATCTCACGTGCCAAACAATATAATACTACATCTTATTTTTAATATAAAAACTAGTTTAACTTTTAATTTAGTCTTAAATATAAGATCTCAATTCATTTTATCTATCATATTTATCTATTTTTTTAAAGTAGTCCTTATAATAGCTGTGCATATTAAAAATTCCATCAAATAGTAGTTTCAGCTAATACACATAATTAGCAATGGTATTCTAAAGAAAACAATACATATTTATTATAAATAACTAACTTCACCAACTTTCTTAATTTATTCAAATTAGTCAACTAATTTTTATGTTAAGGATGAGAGGTAATATAATCGTTGATTTTTCTCCCTATTTGGACACGCATTCGTATTCCTAATATGATTATGCAGGCACGGCCCTATTAAATATTTCCTTCCCTGTATATATATATATCCTGTTAATAATGTGTATATATACTCTTGATATACTCATTTTCTGAGGGTATGAATATATATTACTTCTAAAGAGGCCACCAGATTTTGTAGGGTCTTGTCTAGGTCAGATCATAAGCATCAAAAGCAGCTCCGAATAAAAATTGCTTGCATTATTGTATATGTCGTGTTATGTTTGCTATAGGAAAAAAGTCATTTTTGTAAAGCGGAAAAATTAAATTTGTGTGGTTGGCATATTGATAATTAATACTCCTCCGGTCCTTAATATAGGACCCAATTGTTGAGTTGATTTTGATCCTAAATATAAGACCCATTTATCATATTTATCAATTTTCTCTAAATTACCCCTATGGATACTCTATCAACCATAATCAAGTAGAAGATAGAGGGGAGTATTAAGAAAGATGATTATGGTATTTTAGGAAAAACATGTCACAATTTTTATAATTAACTAACTTACCTAACTTTCTTAATCTAATCAAATTAGTTAAATGGGTCCTATATTAAGGACCGGAGGAGTATTAGTTTCAATCCTTAATATAAAAGCTAGTTGACTAATTTGAGTAGATTAATAAAGTTTTTTAAGTTTGTTATTTGTAATAAATAAGTGTTATCTTCTTTAAAATACACTTACAAATTATGTGTATTAGTTAGAACTATATTTGACATGTGCAACTAATATAAGGATTACTTTAAAAAAAAATATGAGAGATAAAGTAAATTGAGGTCTTATATTTAGAATCAAATTAAATGTTAAACTAGCGCTTATATTAAGAACATGAGATAGTATGATATATGTTGAAAAAAATAATATGATATATTTTTCTAACTATAATTAAAAGAATAAGTTTTTAGGAAAGCCCATTTCTCATGCTTATTCTCATATTTCAAGGTCAAAAAAAATTCTTATTCCTCTCTTTATACTAAACATAGCATTAGTATTAATCATATATAGTAGTTATAACCCATGATTATTATATTTATGAATAATTTGACTCGTTACACATTTATATATGTGTATGAACTTTTGTGATGACTTGCTGCTTTATATATACACACTTATATTTATAACTTTTATTACATATATATAAGTCTAACGAAATAAAGCAAAACAATTAATTTTCCTTAGTCATGGCATATTGACATCGATTAGATTTTACCTTACTAATTAAGCAAAACTTAAGCTCCAATTATCTAATTAGTATTATATATAAATATGTGTGTGTGTGTGTGTGCACCTTGTTCCCAAGATTCTATGTTTCTCTTAATTTTAACTGGGGGAGTGACTATAATAAAAGCACTTGATGAGTGGGAAAGTGAAGGGAGGTTGATTGCGGCGTGTTGCTTGTAACCCAAGTGGGTGATTATATTCTTATTGATTTAGATTTCTCAAAATTGCATCTCAGGCCCTAACCTTTAATACTATCTCTGATCATTAATATAAGAGTTAGTTTGATATTCAATTTGGTTCTAAATATAAGACTTCAATCCATTTTGCCTCTTATATTTTTTTTTCAAAGTGGTTCTTGTATTAGTTACACATGTTAAAAGTTTCATCAAATGTAGTTCTACCTAATGCACATGATTAGTAAGTGTATTTTAGGAAAGACAACACCTATTTATTACAAATAACAAACTTAACTATTTTTTTTAATCTATTCAAATTATTCAACTATCTTTTATATTAAGAACTGGGAAGTAGTATATAGTTTCTTAATCTAAGGTCAACTTGTGTCATTAATATTATAATACACTATTATCTATAGGTACACCTGAGTTTGGTTTTTATTCATTTACAACGTTACATACGGTGGTTGACACAGTTTTGTTTTTGAGCAGCCAATCAATACGTTGATTTTGCACGACTTGTGTGTGTGTAAGCTTGGATGTAGTATGACTGTGTAGACACACAAATGCGCCAATCAATTGCATTTTAGTATAAAATACTACCTCCACTTCTAAATATAAAAGCCAATTGGAGATTTAATTTGGTCATAAATGTAAGTCTTAATTTATTTTGTCTTTTGTATTTATTTATTTTCAAAGTCATCCTCATGATAATTACAATATGTTAATAAAGGATTTTTATTTTAATGTACATGATTAATAATGATATTTTAGAAAATATAATATATATTTATTACAAAGGGTTAATTAATCTGCAAGTCCTTATAGTTTCAACCAATTTTGAATTAGGTCCTTATAGTTTTTTTTCTTTTTATCAGGTCCTTATACTTTCATCTATTTTTAATTAGGTCCTCGCATTTATTTTTCTTTTTATTAAGTCCTTATAATTTCACTAAAATTTTAATCAGGTCCATCTAGTTTTAATTTTTATTTATTAATTAAATAAATTAATCCTGAAATATAAAATATTAATAATTATATAATAAAAGATAAGTAATATAATTAATTGATTCAGGAAAATTTTTTAAAACAATTAATCTTTTTGCTAAAAAATAAAATTATTATAATAATTCATTATTTTTAGAATATTATTGTTTATAAACTAATATTACATAATGTATACTATTTTATGTTCATAGAATAGTACTATTATAATTTATAAAATAAAGAATAAAAAATTCAGGGACTTACTTAAAAATAAGGTAATCTTATAAGGACTTGATAAAAAGAAAAATAAATACAAGGACCTAATTAAAAACAAATGAAAGTATAAGGACCTGATAAAAAGAAAAAAAATTATAGGGACCTGATTCAAAATTGGTTGAAACTATAAGGACTTGCAGATTAATTATCCCTATTACAAATAACTCACATAATTTTTTTAATATTTATAAATTAATTATCTACCTTTTATATTAATCATCTACGGCCAGTGTATAATTAAAAAAAGAAGGAACCAGAGGGGTTTTCTTATCTTGGTCGAACATGGTATATATAATTAATTAATCAATCTGTTTTTTTCCCATCCTTTTGAGGATTGAATAATAATCGCTTTTTGGGGTTGGAGTTGGATCCATTGGTTGATTCAAATGGCACTTTGTTAGGTATTAGCTTGTAATGTTGCCCACTTTTAAGGGCATGCCGGTTTTGTACAACTTGGAATTGGTTGATATTAAGAGGTACCATATGGATGATCCTTTTGCACTTTTTGATCCATAACATAAGTTTCTTTTTAAAAAAAAAAAAACCAAAGTTAGCTTGACAAAAAGTATAAGTTTAGTTTGATCTTATCTCCAATATTTAATATTTTATTCTATTTGACCCTTCTGTACAACTAAATTTGACAAGTAATTAATTAATTATAACTAATGCAGTAGTGATTCTAGACAAATGTATATCTGAAAAAGTTTTACAAATTTTTTATATATTTAATAATATAACTTCCTTTTAATTATTATTTTTACCCTACATTTGGTAGTTAAATCAGACTTATATTATGGATCAGAAAAGTAGTTTTTATTGTCAAGTTAAATGCTGTGCCATTTCATAATATGTACCCTCCACATATATAGTCCCTGTACCATTCTCATACTTATCATTTCTAATTTAAAAAAGTTAGCTATATCATTAAAATTGTTCAGAAATTCATTTGCAGTCAATCTTTACCCAAAAAAATATCGTAGACTTGAAAAATAAACATTATTCTTTCTATTCTCTCATTAGAAATTGACAAGGAAGGCTCTCTTGAAATAGAACTATTAATGCTACACAAAAACTGTTATAAACAGAATTATATTTTGAACCATGAAACCTTTTTGCAATGCCACTTATCTTTTGTTTTCTTTTTTTGGGTTATGCATAAACATCTTCTCATTGAAAGTAATCCTATTCAATATACTATCGAATACTAAATATGAACATTTCTTCCCGCATGAATTCAAATCTTGGTAATGCATGTTCCAAATATTGGCACATGTAAAACTCCATCAATCCTAAGCAAGTTATATACATAACATAAATCAAATATGTTCTTAAATTTGATGGTTATTTGCAAATAATTGTCAATTTTTTCCTTTCCAACCAGAAGATTAACAAATTTATAGAATAATCTTATAAGATAAAATAACTGTCAAATTTTAGCATTTCCGTAGTCGTGGATATTGAAAGTAGAACCTTGTGCAATAACACACTATTGTAGTAATTTTGCACTATGTTTCAGACATTTCCCCCTTTCTAAAGTCACCATGTTTTTCTTTATTTAATAGCCCTTATATGGGAGTGTCTTTCATCGAGCAGGCACCACTTTCATGGTTGCGAATTAATCTGCGGACTTCTGAAAATAGCTTATATTATTGAAAAAGAATGCAAAACTAGTTCAATTGAAAAGTAGCCATATTAACCCTTAGGGTAAGTGGTAAAAATCAAAACAACTCGGGATCTCTGAAGTCTATATACACTTATGACTTGAAAGAGACAAAGTCACATAGAGGAAGATAAAGTGAGAAAATATTAAAGATGGTAGTTATAATAAGTTCGTCCCTATCTTTGCTTTAGTTACGCACCATACCCTCTGGTTCTAAAGGTGCGATCCTCACAATAGTTTCAGCAGGAGCAACAGAAGAAGGCTGGGTCGTCGTCGTCGTCGTCGTCTCCGACCCTACGATCTTGTGACAGGTCTGAATAAGGCAGTGTCTGCATTTAGGGCAAGACGAATGCGAGCTAAGCCACTTGTCAATACAACGAACATGGAAGCCATGGTTGCACTTTGGAAGAATTCGAAGGCGATCGCCATTGTTGAACTCAGAGAGACAGATCGCACACTCTGTGTCCAAACCTGGGAGCTTCAACTCAGAAGAGTAGGTCACTCTAGGGAAACTCTTGAGAGCCTTCTTCTTCAACCCAGTGTTGGCCAATCTAGCCGGAGGGTTCGTTGTCGTGTTCGAGACATTGTTGTTATTGAGTACGCTGTTGCTGAAATAACACTTTAAGATACATCTGATGATGGAGTTTAAACACAGCGAGCAGATGAGAGTAAAGACGAGGACAGACAGCACCATGATGATATTTACATTAAAGTCAACCTCTCCTAGGAAGTAAGACGATGATTGTGTCGAGTTGTTGTTGTGAGAAGAAGATGGGTTGGATGAGTTGAGGTGGGAGTTTAGGAAGAGTAACCTTCTAGAGTACTGGAATTGAGAATTTGCAGAAGCAGACATGTTTGTGTTTGCTTGTTGATGATGAAGAAGAAGAACTGAGTTAGAGGTCAAGATGGGGTCAAGGGATTATATATAGGAATGACAGAGAGAGAGAGTGTGTGTGTGTGTTGATTAGAATATTGGAAGGAGGGCTTGGTGTGATGGAGATTAAGATTTGATTGAGGAGAAAATGGATGCTCCACTTAGTGGGGTTTGGTTTAATGTTTTTTCTGAAAAAAGTAATAATAATACATAGGATTATCTTTGGAAAGTGGCCGGGTCCCTGAGCTCTCTTCCACTTTAGGATGTGTGGTACGCATCGGATAGGTTCTCGAGAATCAGAAATCCTCCCAGATTGATGTTGCTTGATCCTACGATGCCATTAGGTAGCTTCACCCGAGAAAGGGATATATCATCCAGTGTCTGTTCATTCAGGTGCTCAGCGCATTGTTCTCGTAACAAAGAGTCAAAGATGCCTTTGGAAGATTATATTGTAGATTATTTGATCCTATTCCTAGCTAGCCAATTATTTATAATGAAATTTTTTTTTGTCAATTTAAACAGCAATCTTATTGGTTCAATTTTTTATTTAATATAATGTCTGGTCTTTTGGATTCAAAAGAGGAAGTGATCCAAGTGGGCTCGTCCGTAGTTAAGGATTTATTAAGTTATGTGGTGATAAAAAATTATTTCATATGATGAAAGCATGACATTATAGATTAACTAAAAATCATGTATTTTTTTTAGCAATTATTGGAGTAGCAGATGCTACTGTCTCAAATTGAATTAAGCACTATTGTCGCAAATATAATTGAAAGTAGCTTTTTAAATATTTTTTTCTTTCACAAAATTCAAACCCTATTAATTTTGAGGAATTTAGTCTTTCCATATATCCTGCCATTATTGATTGTTTCTCTAATCTTGGCTTTTGTTTCACTTAATTGTATTTGAGTTCTTCACATTTTAGCCCGCGGAACATATATAGTTTTGATCGAAGGCAACCGATTTAATTGCTTCATTCAAAATCTTTTTTGTTGTTGATAATTTTAATGGTTTTCTACATGAAACAATCAAACTTCCATGTATAATGACATGAGCAATTTAACATTATCTTCATTTGTATGTATGAATCAGATTTAAATCTGAAGGATTAGACTTTATGCACTCCAGATGGAGTGATTCGCAAGCCCCAGCTGGAAAGCTGATTAACCCATAGGTAGGTGGTTGGCAAGCTTATACGTATACATATATATATGTATATATAATTATAGTACAAATCTTGTCGCATATTTGAATTCTATGAATCTTTCTTGGTACATAAAAATGCAACATGTCATGTTAGACGCCAATATAATAAGATTAGATATAATATATATGCGCACAGATTCATCAAAATCTTCAAAAGCCTGCAACTAGTTAGATCGCAATCCTTTGGGATGATACTAATTTATTAATTAAACCGTCTACTTAGTCAATACTCTGATGTGCAATTTGAGTTTTTGATTATATTTGTGGCTACTTTAATCTCAGATTAATACAAAACAAGGCAAGTGTGCTTGAGGGTGTTATATAACTCGTTAACGATCTAACTTTTTTTTTTTTGGTGTAAATGAGGCATAAAGCCTAAAAGTATAGAAAAAATAGTAATGAAAACAAACATGTATATATAAATGATTTGTATTGAGGAAGATGCACGGAGACAAGTGGAAAAGCCTTCACTTTTTTTTTTTTTAAAATTAAGGAAAATGGAAAAAAGCTCAACATACTGGTAATAAAAATTTAATGATTTATTTTGTTTTATTAATTGTTGAAGAGATAAAAAGCTGTGCTTTTTAGCTTGAGGCTGTACTACATGGAACCACTAGCTGGATATATCCATATCTTTGCGGGCTGGATCTCACTATGTTTGATTTTTTATTCGGTCCCACAGGCCCCACATCATGGGACTTAAATGAGTTGAAAATAAATTATTAAGAGTGTGTTTGAATCAGTGGTGTCAAAACTGACTTTTGTTCTAATTGAATTTTATAAACTTAAATTAGAATAAAAGTCAGTTAGTGTAATATGATTTATATTTAGATTGATGTTATAAAAAGTAAGTTAAATAAGCTGAAACTTGTTTAGATAATTAATAGAAAAGTAAGTTTAAATGTAAAAATGACTAAAAAGGATATGAATTTTATTAAATAGTAGTGCTTTATATTATATGATATTAATACAATAATTTATTTAGCTTCTTTAACATCTTCAAATTAGTTTATTGGGATCTTATATTAAAGAGCAAAAGTAATATATCATATTTATACAATTTGAAAAATTAAAAAAAAAATAAATTGAAATAATTAAATTTTATTAGGTGATTTTTTCTTCTTAGAAAAAAAATCAAATTATTGAGTCAAAACAGGACCAATTTAAATACCCTTATCTTTTTTCTTATTCTTCTTGTTTTCTTCTTCCTCGTTGCCAACGGTAAAAGCTCAAATTTCCAGTTTTACCTGTAACTAACTTTTTTTCTAAAATCCCATTTGAGAAAAAGCTTATCTAAACAAGCACCATTGTAAAAATAAGCCTCTAAGGGGGTGTTTGGATAGCATGCGAAATACTTCTGAAAAGTACTTTTCTGCAAATCGAGATAAACCCCTTCAGATATTTACTTTGTATATCGTAAAATCACTTTTGAAACTATAGTTTGATTTTCATCTAAACACCCCCTAATACTGCTTGCACGTTGTCCCATGCACTTTTAGAGGTGGGAACGACATTCAGAACACACTGTAGACTGACATAAATTTCAGAGTTTGAGATATTTATGTTTCAATTTCAAATATAATTCTTAACTAGACAATATTTAGATCAAATTTCTTATATTCATTATATTAAGTTCTCAAATCACACATAGTTATATATTCTATTTTTGAGATATTAACATTTAATATCATTTAATTATAAAGCCACATGAAAAAAAAACACATTAATTGGAAAACTTGATATAATAGATATAAGTAACTTAAGTATTTTTCTGCTTCATTTGTGACTGAGATTTATATTTGAAATTACTTAAATTGATATTTATCATTTTGTTTTAGAAGAATTTTTTTAGAGAGCTAACTGTTATTTTCCTAATAAAAATTCATATTGTAAATCCTCACTGTTAAAGGCATAAAATTGAGTAAAAGGCAAATAAGCAATGGGCATTATGTTGACGCATATTTTCTTTTATTTATTTATTTATTTAATATCATTAAGTTTTGTGATTTGGTGACATGAAATTATAAATTTTTTTATATTATTTGCATTATGGGAACAGTTTTTATTTTGTAAATATATAAATTTTCACGTGTTGAATAATTCTGTTGGGTAATATCGACCCATCATAAATGTGTAGGGAGCTACCATAATACTAACCATTGTTGTCAAATTCACAAGTTGACACTCTAAGTTTAATATTTTTATATTTTAATCTTACAAAATCATGTCGACTTACTTTTAAATTCTTGCTACCTATAAATTTGATTGAATTTATGAGTTTACTTACCGATTTCACTGTTTTTACATTTTTAACTTACAAAATCGTGTGAAATTGCTTTTAAACTTTTGCTAAAATTTTGAATTATTTATGTTTAGTGAATTTATATATAAATTTTATAGAAATTTCTTTGTTGAATATAGTAAATTAGAAACGTTTATGAATTTAATATATTTAAATAAAATTATTTTTATTTTTATTTTTTAATTATTTAATTATATAATTTTAATATCAATTTATTAATAAAAGTAAACTCTTGTGAGTTTATTATTCGAGTTTACATTTCTATCACAAGTTTGTTTAAACTTGTGCATTTGACAACATAGTGACTAACAATGCAAAATAGATAAAATCTATTTATTTCTTGAAACACAATTAAGGATAATATTATAATATTGTTTTCAGTTATAAACATAAGATTCTAATTCCCCTTGTCTTAAATATTTATTCATTTTAAAGAGTTTTCATAATAGATAGTTCTAATATACATGATTAACAAAGATATTTTAGAGAAAACAACATTTATTAATTATAAATAACTAATTTAATTAGTTTTTTATATCCACAAATTAGTTATCTAACTTTTATACCACCTTATGTCTTTAATATAAGACTTAGTTGACTAATTTGAAGAGATTAGAAAAGTTACTAAACTTCTTAATTATAACATATCTTACATGATTTTTCTAAAACACTTATATGTATCATTAGATTATATATATATATATATATATATCAATTTATATGAGTGACAAATTAGTTTGAAGAATACTTTGTGTCAATTCTTTTGAGTAATATACTAATATACCTGATGAAAAAGCCTATGGATTTCTTATTAACATTCACTACAAAAAAACAGACTTTAGGCGACGACTTTCGGTGGCGACAAAAAAAGTCGCCGCTGAAAGTCCACTTTCGGCGGCGACACCAAAAAGTCGCCGCTGAAACTAAGACTTCCAGCGGCGACGAAAATGTCGCCGCGGAAAGTGGACCTTTAGCGGCGACTTTTTTTTGTCGCCGCCGAAAGTGGACTTTCAGCGGCGACTTTTTTTATCGCCGCTGAAAGTGGACCTTTAGCGGCGACTTTTTTTGTCGCCGCCGAAAGTGGACTTTCAGCGGCGACTTTTTTAGTCGCCGCCGAAAGTGGACTTTCAGCGGCGACTTTTTTAGTCGCCGCTGAAAGTTCGCTATTGAAACCAAGACTTTCAGCGACGACCTTTTTTGTCGCCGCCGAAAGTGGACTTTCAGCGGCGACTTTTTTAGTCGCCGCTGAAAGTTCGCCATTGAAACCAAGACTTTCAGCGGCGACAAAAGTGTCGCCGCCGAAAGTGGACCTTGAGCGGCGACTTTTTTTGTCGCCGCTGAAAGTATAATATAATAATATATATTTTATTTTACAATATTAATAAACAAATTCAATCTAGCTCAGCGGCAAGAAGGTTGGACACGAAAGGAGGCGGTCACAAGTTCGATCCTGGAAGAAGACACATTTAAGGTGGAAATATTTAGACGATGACGTGGCGATGAGGAGTGATGTGGCAATGACGTGGAGGTGGCTAGTGATGATGTGGCGGTCAGCGGTGATGACGTGGCCGCCGACGGCGATGACGTGGAGGTCGACGGTGCTGACGTGGCGGCCGGAGACGATGACGTGGCACCGGCGGTGATGACGTGGCATTAGTAAAGGCAATTCTTCTTAGGCATTACTTTCAGCGGCGACAAAAAAGTCGCTGCAGAAAACACTTTCGGCGGCGACATTTGTCGCCGCTGAAAAGTCTTTCAGCAGCGACAAGAGTGTCGCCGCCGAAAGTGTTTTCTGCGGCGACTTTTTTGTCGCCGCTGAAAGTCAATTTTTTTGTAGTGCTTGTTTCCAACGCAACTGGTTCATTCTAAAGTAACCCCTATTCGGATATCATTATCTCTGACCATTTGCCTCCTTTGTGTTTTTGATTCATTTCACTCTTCTATTTTATGAGTCGAAGCGAAAAAGAACCAAAAATAAAATAATGAAGTTGCTAACTCGTAATTCAATTAAAAGTACTTTATTAACTTTTTTAATCTTCCCAAGTCAATTAATTAGGTCTTATATTAAGCACAAGTGGTAGTATTAACCAATAGAGGTAATAACAAAAAACAAAAAGGGAATGGGGAAAAACGTGGTTGGAATCCAATGAGAATATTGGTTGGGCGACATGATGATATTGTGAGGCTAATGCTTTGTCAAATGCCAACCAATTCTTCCTTTTTCTCCCGATTTAGACACACATTTGTATGTCATATAATTATGTAGGGACCTCATTAATCAACTATTTCCGGCCCTATGCATCCCTCTTATCATCATTTATATCCTTTATATACACAGCTTTTTTAAGCATTATGTATATCTTTAAAAATTTCATTATATTCTCGCTATTGTTCTTTTTCAAAAGAAATAGCCATCTTAATTAAGTAATCGTAACATTACGTTATTAAATTAATGATAATATCCGTAATGCATTCGATCTAATCTTGTAACATGGTTGATTTCATTTGAAATAGGATTTAAGTAATAATGTTAATTTTGAAATGTCTCTCTTAGTAGTAGTAATGGTTAATTGTAAGTGTTATGAATAAATGATATTTTACAAGTCTAATCAACATTTTTCTTAGTACATTCAACATTGGCAACAAAACAAAGCTGATGATCCTTTAGGTGAAAGCATAACAAAGTAGTGAATATATCAAAATAGTCATTAATATTTAAAAACTTTTCAAGATTAATACAATTTTTTAAAATAAATTTCATCTAAAATTTTAAATTCTGGGATTCAAATAAAAAAAATCCAATATACTTTCCAAATTCTAAACTAGTTCAATATGAATATATATGATATGCATCAAAATATTCAATATGCAAGTAACTTTTTTACCGGATGAGATAATACTTTCATCAAAAATGTCTTTTTCTATAAATTATACGCTTATGATAAAATTTAGGCTTCATATTTATTTGAATATTTTTTAAAATAAGCAATAAAACCTTGATATTGTTCATTACTAGTAGTGAATAGTTTCCCCCATAAAAAAGAAGCAGTGAATAGTTTTGAACTTTATATATATTATTTGTTATAATGGAGCCAAACTCAGCTCTTATCTCATTAATATTATATTTTTTTCTGCGCAACTAGTTCCCATGGTGCCTTTTCTTTATTTGTCTTTTTTAAAATATCTTTGTTTCAGGGTGTTTCTTTTTCTTTTAAAACTGGGGAACTGAATATATTAAAAGCATTTTGGGTGGAAAAGTGAAAGGAGTTTGATTGGCTTGGTGGGTATGTGTGTGTAACCCTAGTGGGTGATTTGACGAGAGTGAGGCATATACATATACATATATTATATTATTGATTTGCATTTCTAGAACTTACATCTTATTAGCCTACCCTAAGCTCAACTTGTGTCTCATTCATATTATAATCCATTCTTATCCATATGCTTAGGTTTGGTTTATGATCATTCACAACTTCGTTCAGTGCTTACCACACTATATTGTTTAGATTAGAGCAGAGAAGCCAATATACGTTTATTTTGCAAAACTTGTTTGTGCATGGTGGAATATTGGTGGTGAGTATAGTTAGTTAGGTATTCTCACTTGCCCAATATAAGGTTCTGGTTCATCAGAATCAAAATTACATCTTATCTTGGTCGAAGATGGGATGCATAATTTGATATGTTTTTTTATGCTTTTGAGGATTGTGAATAATTAATGATCACTTTTTGTGGGGGATGGGGTTGTATTGATTCATTGGTTGATTTAAGGCTATTTTGTTAGGTGTTGCACAGCTTGTAATGGTGCCCACTTTTAGGAACATGCGAGCTTAATTGTACGGGCAAATTAGAATTTAGAAGAGGCCTTCCTCGTAAACATTTCATTACTTTGTCACTTAATACAATCCACAAACTCCCATCTGCTTCGTCATATACCATATGAACGCACAAATGAATCATATTAAATATCTGTAATAATTTTGATGTTCGTATCTTCAATAATGATTCATCTAAAGCTTAGGAATCTTTGTCAATGGCCTTGTGGCTTAACAGCATCAATTTCACTTGTAACTTCAGGCTATTAATTCTTGCTCCTCTAATTGAAGAGTGGAGGAATCTTCTGTTATCCCACTTCATTTAGTTCATTTTATCCCTTAGCCTTGCCATTTAAAAGAACTGTCTTTTTTTTCTTTTCCCCTTTTGCCTAGTAATGTAAAGGTGCAATTCATTAAACCCACAAAGAAAAAAGGAAAGAAATTAAGGTAGGAAGAATGATGAGACATTATTCTTGACAGCGTAATGCAAGAGGCATATGTAGGACTGGTAAAACAGGCTAATCCGCAGGTTGTGGGTTGGCCCGTGGTGGGCTACAGGCTCAAAAGGCTCATTTTCTGGCAGGTTGGCATTCTGCCAATCCTAACCAACTAACCCGCTAGAATTTATACATTTTTTCCTTCTTGCTTTTTTTTTTAATTTTTTTGTTTTACCTGTTTTTTTTAATGTTAGCAACTACATATAATAAAAAATGAAAACACTAGAAATAATATAAAATATTACAAACATTCAAATGAAAATTACAACACAGTAAAATGCAAATAGTATATGATTGTCTGATTTTCCAATATGATAATACACATGTTCACACATTTTTTCCAATTAAATCAATGAGCAACACTGAATAACCTTTCTTATCCAATTATTTTTAATGGTAACAAAATTTGAAGTGGAAGTCTGCCTTCTTTTTGCCTTCATTATTTTTTTTAAAAAAAAAAAAGGTAGGTTGGCCTGCAGGTTGGCCCCGAGTTCGGGTTATAGCGGTGCGGGTTATATTTTGTGAGATAGTAGCGGCCAACCCTAACTCCCCATTTTGGCAGGTTGGTGGATTGGATCTGCGGGTACAACCCATATTACCAGTTCTAGACATATGGAATATTTACCTATTTATGCCGTGAAGTTCGTTTCTGAATTCTTTTTTTTTTTTTTAAATTTGCTCACTATGTTTTAGAAGTTATATTGGCTTAATTAAGTCAGGTCAAACTATTAGAATATAGAACTCTGTAAAAGATAGCGTTTTCACCTTCGTCTCAATTGACTACAGCTAATCATGAGATAATTCTTCTCACAGGGATGAGTCACTTTTTGTTGCTGTGCTCAAATTATTTGTTTTCTTTGGGAAGGGGAGTGTTTCAATAATAGTAATGATGATTATTCATCTTTCATAATCATAGTCAATAAATTGATTAATGAAACTGTTAACTAATTTATACGTTTGACTATAATTTTTGTGTCGAAATTCGATAAATTAACTGACTTCCAATATCTTAAGCTTCCATGGAGAATACAAAAATGGACAAGCTTTTATTTCATGCCATCTTTGATGCCAGATGATGAATCGTGAAGCACCATATTCAACATAAAAATCATCAATGTATAATATATATATATATATATATATATGGGTGCGTGCGCCTACAAGTATGAAGTATAATATCTTTTATATATATATATATATATATATATATATCAGCTTAACTAATAGTGCGCACTTTTTCCTTTTTTAAATCACTTCTTTCCCTTTACTTTTGCCCTTTTCATTTCTTTCCCCTATAATTCTATATTTTATGTTTCCTCCGCTTTCCATTGCAGGGCGTCTTTTGAGAAGTATTTTTTATTCGTTTTATAATAATGTTTGATGCTTTTTAGGGAGTATTAATATAGGACATTGAGAATGATGGTTCAACTGTATATTATTCATCCCTTTTCAGGTTCAAATCCTAATATTTACACAATCAATCCTTACAAAATAGGATCTAGATTCTCACACTCCCCGTCAAATTAGACTATAGATGTCAATCATGTCCAACTTGCTAATAAAATAATTAAACTTGTCTTTTGTTAGTCCCTTTGTAAGTATATCAGCTGTCTGTTCTCTGGAGGGAATTCATCTCAGGTGAATTACGCATCTGTCAATCTTTTCTCTTATAAAATGTCTGTCTATTTTCACATGTTTTGTTCTGTCATGTTGGACTGGATTGTGGGAGATATTGATGGAAGCCATGTTATCTAAATATAGTTTGATGGGCAGATTTTCATTCTTCTTCAGTTCTTCCAGTACTCTCTTCAGCCATATGCCTTCACATATGCCAAGTGCCACTGCTCTAAACTCTGCTTCTTGCTACTGCGCTTTGTTTCTTGCTCCTCCAGGTAACAAGATTGCCCCAAACGAAAGTCCAATAGCCTGATGTCGAGTTGTTGTTGTGAGAAGAAGATGGGTTGGATGAGCTGAGGTGGGAGTTTAGGAAGAGTAACCTTCTAGAGTACTGGAATTGAGAATTTGCAGAAGCAGACATGTTTGCTTGCTTGGTGATGATGATGAAGAAGAACTGAGTTAGAGGTCAAGATGGGGTCAAGGGATTATATATAGGAATGACAGAGAGAGAGAGTGTGTGTGTGTTGATTAGAATATGGGAAGGAGGGGTTGGTGTGATGGAGATTAAGATTTGATTTAGGAGAAAACGGATGCTCCACTTTGGTGAATGTTTTTCTGAAAATATAATAATAATACTCCTCCGGTATTATAAGACCCAATTTGACTTTTTATTTGGTTCTAATTATAAGACCCAATCCATTTTGTCTCTTATATTTATGCATTTTTTTCCAAGATAATCCTTCTAATAATGATAGTTTTAGCCAATATACTTAATTAGCAAGGATATTTTAGGAATGACAACACTTATTTATTATAAATAACTAACTTAACTTACTTCCTTAATCTCCTCAAATAAATCAATTGGGTCTTATAATTAGGACCGGAGGAGTAATACATAGGATTATCTTAGGGAAGTGGGTCCCTGAGCTCTCTTCCACTCTCGGATGTGTGGTACGCGTCTGATAGGTTCTGGAGAATCAGAAATCCTCCCAGATTGATGTTGCTTGATCCTACGATGCCACTAGGTAGCTTCACCTGAGAAAGGGATATATCGTCCTGTGTCTGTTCATTCAGGTGCTTAGCGCATTGTTCTCATAACAAAGATGCTTTCTTCCATGCATAAGGAAGATTATATTGTAGATTACTTGATCCTACCTAACCAATTATTTATAATGAAATTTTTTTTGGGGTCAATTTAAACAGCAATCTTATTGGTACAATTTTTTATTTAATATAATGTCTGGTCTTTTTGATTCAAAAGCAGAAGTGAACTAAGGGGGCTTGTCCGCACTCACCTTTAAGAACAAGTTTTTTTGTTGTTGGGTGTATTAGGTTTTTTAGAGACTAAGGATTTATTAAATTAACCAACAGACATTGGGTTTAGTGGAAGTGACTGGTTAAATAAGATTATTTCTAATAAGAGAATATATATATATATATGTCTAGAAAAAAAGAGTTTATTAGATTTTGTGGTGATAAAAAATATTATTCCATATGAAAGCAAGACATTATAAACTAAGAAAAATTTGCGTATTTTAGCATTTATATGAGTAGCCAATACTATAGTCTCAAATTTAAGTATTATAAAATTTGGAGGAATTGAAAGTGGCCTTTTAAATCTTGTTGCTTTCACAAAATTCAGACCCTATTAATATATATATGAATCATCATATTCAAATCTGAATTAGATTCATTGGACGTTAAGCACTCCAGATTATAAATAAACCAGTAAATCAATACATGAAGTGATTCGCAAGCTCCAGCTGGAAATCTGATTAACCCATAGGTAGGTGGTTGGCAAGCTTATACATACGTATGCGCGCGCGCGCGCACGTGTGGTTATAGCACAGATCTGACCTCATACTTGAAATTTTGAATTCTGTGAATCTTTCTTAGTACATAAAAATGCAACATGTCATGTTAGACGCCAATAATCAGATTAAATACTTTTCTGGTCCTAGATATAAGACCCTTATACACACTAGTATAAAGTCTTATATTTAGAACCGGAGGAGTATAATATAAATGCAAATTCATCAAAATCTTCAAAATCATGCAACTAGTTAGATCGCAATCCTTAGGGATGACACTCATCTATTAATTAATACATCAATTTGGTTAAATGATGGGTTAGTCTAAGTCGTCTACTTGATTAATACTTTGATGTGCAATTTGAGCTTTTGATTATATTTGTGGCTTCTTTAATCTTAGATTAATACTCCTCCGGTCTTTAATATAGGACCCAATTCTTGAGTTGGTTTTGGTTCTAAATATAAAACCCATTTCTCATATTTATCAATTTTCTCTAAATTACCCCTATAGATACTCCCTCAACCATAATCAAATAGAAGGAGAGAGGGTATTAAAAAAGATTATTATGGTATTTTAGGAAAAATGTGTCACTTTTCTTATAATTAACTAACTTACCTAACTTCTTTAATCTAATCAAATTAGTTAAATGGGTCTTATATTAAGGACCGGAGGAGTACAAAACAAGGAAAGTGTGCTTGTGGGGTTTATCTAACTCATTAATGATGTACCTTTTTTTTTGTGTGTGTAAATGAGGCATAAAGCCTAAAAGTAGAGGGAAAAAATAGTCATGAAAGCAAACATTTATATATATAAATGACTTGTACAGAGGAAGATACACGGACACAAGTGGAAAAACCTTCACTTTTTTTTTTCAATTAATGAAAATGGAAGAAAGCTCACCATAATAATGAAAATTTAATGATTTATTTTGTTTTATTAATTGTCGAACAGATAAAAAGTTGTGCTTTTCGGCTTTAGGCTGTACTGCATGGAACCACTAGTTGGACATATCATATATCCATATCTTTGCGGGCTGGATCTCACTATGTTTGTTTTTTTTATCGGGTCCCACAGGGCCCACATGGGACTTGAAAATAAGTTATAAAGAGTCTATAAAAAAAATAAAACACATTGATTGGAAAACTTGATGTGATAAATATAAATAACTTAACCTAAGTATTTTTCTTCTTAATTTGTAACTGAGATTTATATTTGAAATTACTAAAATTAATATTTATGATTATTTTTCAGAAGAATTTTCTTTAGAGAGCTAACTGTTATTTTCCTAATAAAAATTCATATTGTAAATCCTCACTGTTAAAGGCATAAAATTAAGTAAAAGACGCATATGAAAAAAATAAGTAAAAGACAAATAAGCAACGTTCGTAAAATGTTGGCGCATATTATCCTTATTATTTTTTATTACTTAATATTATTAAGTTTTGTGATTTCGTGACATGAAAATATAAATTTTTTTTATATTATCTGTACTATGGAAATAGTTTTTATTTTGTAAATATATAAATTTTCGCGTGTTGAATAATTCTGTTGGGCGTAATATCCAACGATCATAAACGCGTACGGAGCCACCATATCCTAACAATGCAAAACAGATACAAATTTATTTATTACTTCAAACAGAATTAAGGGTAATATTGTAATATTATCTTTAATTATAAATATAAGACTCCAATTTATTTTGTTTCAAATATTTATTGATTTTAAAGAGTTTTCATAATGGATAGTTCCAATATATATATAATTAACAAGAATATGTTAGAGGAAAAAAACAACATCCATTAATTATAAATAACTAATTTTCTTAATATCCACAAATTAGTTATCCAACTCTTATATCATTTCTGGTCCTTAATATAAGATTTAACTAACTAAATTGGAGATATTAGGGGAGTTACTAAACTTCTTAATTATAACATATCTTACATCATCTTTTTAAAATACTTATGTATATCATTATATTATACATATCAATTTATAGGAGTGCCAAGTTAATTTGGAGAAAAACAATAAATATAAGTGTTAATTCTTTTGAGTAATATATCTGAAAATACCCGTTAATTGATTTCTTATTAGCATTGTTTCGAACACAACTGGTGCATTCCAAAATAATCCCTATTTGGATGTCTTTACCTTTGGCTATGAAACTCTTGTGTTTTTTATTTACTTAATAGATACGATTCAAAGCTAAAAGGAATGAAAAATAAAATAATAGAAGTTGCTAATTTGAAATCCAATTAAAGATAACTTATTAACTTCTTTAATCTTCTCAAATAAATTAACAAAGTCTCATATTAAACACAACTGTTAGTATTAACGAACGGAGGTAACAAGAAGAAACAAAAAGGGAATGGGAAAAACGTGGTTGGAATCCAATGAGAATATTGGTTGGAAGACATGATAATATTGTAAGGCTAAAGCTTTGTCACACGCCAACCAATTCTTCAATTTTTCTCCCGATTTAGACACACATTCGTATTTGTCATATAACTATGTAGGGGCCCCATTAATCAACTATTTCCTGCCCTATGCATCCCTATTATCATCATTTATATCCTTTATATACACAGCTTTTTTTGCTGGCAAATATATATATACACACGCGCACACACACACACACAGCTTTTTTACCATGATATATGTCTTTAAAAATGTTATTATAGTCTCGCCATTATTCTTTGTCAAAAGAAATAACCATCTTAATTAAGTAATCTTAACATTACATTATTAAAGGATAACATGCGTGATGCATTCGATCTAATCTTGTAACATAGTTGATTTAATTTGAAATAGGATTTGAGTAATAATGTTAATTTTGAAATGTCTCTCTTAGTGGTAGTAATGGTTAATTATAAGTGTTATGAATAAATAATATTTTACAAGTCTAATCAACATTTTTCTGAGTAAATTCAATATTGGAAACAAAACAAAACTGATCGATGATCCTTCAGGGGAAAACAGAACAAAATAGTGAATATATCAAAATAGTCATCAATATTTAAAAACTTTTCAAGATTAATACAATTTTTTAAATAAATTTCATCCGAATTTTTAAATTCTGGGATTCAAGTAAAAAATCCAAAATAGTTTCAAAATTCTAAACATAGTTTAATATGAATATATATATATATATATATGATATGCATAAAAATATCCAATATGCAAATAACTTTTTCACGGGATGTGTGATTTCATGAATTAATACTTTCATCAAAAATATCTTTTTTCTATAAATTATACGCTTATTATAAAATTTAGGCTTCATATTTATTTGAATAGTTTCTAAAATAAGCAATAAAACCTTGATATTGTTCATTATTAGTAGTGAATAGTTTTGAACTTGCTATATAAATATATAAATATATATATAACTTGTTATAATGGAGCCAAACTAAGCTCTTATCTCATTAATATTATATTTTTTGTGCGCAACTAGTTCCCATGATGCCTTTTTTTTATTTTTCTTTTTTAAAATATCTTTGCTTCAGGGTGTTTCTTTTTCTTTTAAAACCGGGGAACTGAATGTATTAAAAGCATTTTGGGTGGAAAAGTGAAAGGAGCTTGATTGGCTTCGTGGGTATGTGTGTGTAACCCTAGTGGATGATTTGACAAGAGTAAGGCGTATAAATATGCATATATATATATATATATATATATTATATTATTGATTTACATTCCTGGAACTTGCATCTTATTAGCCTAACCCTAAGCTCAACTTGTGTCTCATTCATATTATAATCAATTATTACCCATATGCTCAGGTTTGGCTTATAATCATTCACAACTTCGTTCAGTGCTTAACACACTGTACTGTTCAGATTAGAGCAAAGCAGCCAATATGCATTCATTAATTAGGCATTCTCACTTACCCAATATCTGGTTCTGGTTTATCAGAATAAAAATTACATCTTATCTTGGTTGAAGATGGGATGTATAATTTGATATGTTCTTGATGCTTTTGAGGATTGTGAATAATTAATGATCACTTTTTGTGGGGGACGGGGTTGTATTGATCCATTGGTTGATTTAAGGGCACTTTGTTAGGTGCACAGCTTGTAATGGCGCCCACTTTTAGGAGCATGCGGGCTTAATTGTACCTGCAAATTAGAATTTAGAAGAGGCCTTCCTCGTAAACATTTCATTACTTTGTCATTTAATACAATCCCCAAACTCCCATCTGCTTCGCTATATACTATATGAACTCACAAATGAATTATATTAAATGTCTGATAATTTTGTTCTTATCTTCACTAATGATTCATCTAGGGCGTAGAAATCTCTGTCAACGACCTTGTAGCTTAACGGCATAAAATTTTTTGCATGAATGAGAGGTCGTGAGAGCAATCTCACTTGTTTAATAATTGCTCCTTTAATTAAAGAGTGGAGGAATCTTTTGTTATCTCACTTGATCTAGTTCATTTTATCCCTTAGCCCTGCCACTTAAAAGAATTGCCTTTTTGGCTTTTGCCTGGTAATGCAAAGGTGCAATTCAGCAAAACCACAAAGAAAGGAAAGAAATTTAGGTAGGAAGAATGATGACTGATGAGACATGATTCTTGACAGTGTAACAAGAGGCATATGGGATATGTATTTACCTATTTATACCGTGAAGGATGTTTCTCAATTCTTTTTTTAAAAAAAAAAAAAAATTTGCTCACTATGTTTTAGAAGTTATATTGGCTTAATTAAGTCAGGTCAAACTGTATGAATATAGAACTCTTTAAACGATAGCGTTTTGCACCTTCGTCTCAATTGACTACAACTAATCACCAGATAATTCTTCTCACCGGAATGAGTCACTTTTTGTTGCTGTGCTCTAATTGTAAGTATTTGTTTTCTTTGGAAGGGGAGTGTTTGAATAATAATGATGATGATTGATTCATCTTTCATAATCATAGTCAATAAAATGATTAATGAACCTATCAACTAATTTATAAACTTGACTATAATTTTTGTGTCGAAATTCTACAAGTTAACTGACTTCCAATATCTTAAGCTTCCATGGAATACATAATGGGACAAGTTTTTATTTCATTCATCTTTCATGCCAGATGATGAATCGTGAAGCTCCATATTCAACATAAAAATCATCAATGTATATATATAATATATATATATATATATATATATGCGCATACAAGTATGAAGTGTACTTTTTCTTTGCTTAAATCAGCTTCACTAATCACAGTTTATGAATAGTGCGCACTTTTTCCTTTTTTAAATCACTTCTTTCACTTTACTTTTGTCCTTTACATTTCTTTCCCCTATAATTCAATATTTTTATGTTTCCTCCGGTTTCTATTACAGGGCGTCTTTTGAGAAGTATTTTTAATTCTTTCTATAATAATGTTTGATGCTTTTTAAGGAGTATTAAATATTTTTTTTCATGTATGACTATATCTAATAAGGGTGATGAAAGAATATAAATTAATATGATGCTGGAATTTAATGTGGTTGATAACGATAATATTATAGTTCATTTGAATTTTATGACAACTTTAGTACTTTTAAATGTTTTTATTAGTATATATGAATTAGTTAGAAGGGACTTGTGTATAGGACTAGAGAGAGTAATTACTTTGCATTGTTATATGTAATACTCATTCATCCGACGTTGATGACAGAACTAATCCTTCTTGAGAATAATCTTGCTATCTTCTCACACGCAAAGGGTTCATTCTTATTCTTAATTATACTACGGAAAAAAAAATTCATAACCAATATGAGTTATGCCCAAACAACAATGAGCTACCACAGGCTAACGTGTGATCTTCATTCAATAAACGGTTTAGCTCTTGCTATAAGAAATCAAGGGTTCCATCTTACCGGTCTTCCCTTCGAACAGCATTTGGATCAGACATCATGTCCATCATCATATTCTCAGGTGAATCCTCCCAGCTCGCAAATGTCTTCAAGTCAACCTGCAAAAGAGCATAACATATTATTCCTTCTTTCTATTGATTCATCAAAGTTTAATTCACAGAACAGAGGTGGGATCAGGCGCACTACTTTTCGTCTTTGCTCAGTGAAAAGTTCCTCTCTCTTTTTATATGAATCTTGCACTTTCTTTGCCACATGCCCTCCAAGTCCCCAAACCTCCACTTCTGATATTAAACCTTCGATGGCCAGAAAACCCTGAAAATGAAACATATCATAAGCCAACGAATGACAGCCCAGGAAGCTGGAGTTGCAGGACAAGCTGCTCAATAGCCATAGTGTTTTAGCAATCCCAGTCTATGTTGTTCTAACCCCCAATAATTCTCCTAAAATATTTCACCACTAGCTTCTCATTAGAAATTTTATCATTAGGATTACAGTATTATTTTTCTTTTAGCCAAAAAAAAAAAAATGATTTCATTCAAAAGAATCAAGTACTCCTCTGGTCCTATTTATAGAGTAAAAGGAAAACATTTTTAGTCTTATTTATAAGGCACTGAAAAATTTTTATGGGCGTACACTTTTACCCTTCATTTATTATTATATTGATTTTGTTTACATGAGGTATAATGTGTATTAAATAAGGATAAAGTTGGAAAGTTGTTAAATTTTAAATGAAAGTTAATAAAGTTTTAAGTTTTTCTTGGTTTGTATAAAATATGTTGAAAGTTACTTATAAACAGAATCAAACGAGTATATAAATCAGAATAATCATGTACTCAAAAACACCCAGATTCTATAAGAGATGGAACCATCAAACCAGAAGATTAAAATGTATCTAACAAGACAACATGCATAATTAGCAACTTCCGATCAATGCATTTAATTACTGTTCAGTTACAAACTCAACATCAACACATCAAATCCTCTGACATAGAATTATACCTGGTCTGGAAGAAGAGGACCATGCTGGTAAGTTTTGTCAATAGCATGATGACGAACAGTTACTCTTGCAAAATCTTCATCAATGAATATTCTCTCATTTCCCATAGTTCCTCCAAATGCAATCCCCACGGGTTTTGGATGAGGCTCGTATACTCTACGAGCAGGATGCAAGTGACTATAAACAAAATTCTTTTCCTTCCCTGTCAATAATAACAAACAATTAATGTTGGATAGCTGCAAACAAGTTAGTCAAAAGAAAGGGGGAAAAAAAATCCCCTCCCAACTCCCACTCTCCAATAAATAGGAAACTAAACAGGCCACTTTGAGCCTCTATTACCTACCAGAAGGGGAATACGTGGAAAACGGGACTTATTGCATAAAACAACCTGAGCTTCCATAGAACAGATCCTTATTTTCAAAACCTTGATTAGTTAGTGCACCTATAACCCATTCCTAACAACGGAGCTTCCCTCATGGGTTTGTCCTGAACTTGCTGCAATCAAAATTAGCAACGGACCGTTGTAACCTTCAACATGAGACCAAAATCTGTTTAGGCCTTTCCCATGAGCCGATGACCTATAACATATTATACATTCGATGTCAAAGCCAATCTTTTTCCAAATGGCAAGTCTCACAAGAAAAAGGCTCACAAGAGAACAAGACTAAGTCAGTGGATAACAAAATCAGACAGAAAGCATAATGTTGTGAAGCAGTAGTACAAAATGAGGTACTCATCCTCAATTTTAGCAATGCCAAGCAGTTAGAAAGAATTTCTATCTTCCAGCTCGCGTCCCACACTGTTAATGCATAAGTGAAGGATCAAGCCAGATATAAGATTCAGAGATTACCTATAAAGAAGTCTTTCATCCGTTCCCTCTTTACCCCTAGGAAAACACACTTCTGAGATCTCTTCATTTATTGTACTTCTCTGTGTAAGACCAATTGCCCATGCCCTTCCGTGGGTTAAAATGTTATTATCACATTCTGTTGTCAATGAAACATCCTCAACAGAGGAATTAGAGGGTGCCAATTCATCCTGCCATTGATCAGGAAATTATTTCATCTATAGAGACCTCAGAGCCAGATGCAATAGATTTTATTGTCCAATAACCATGTCAAAAAGCAGATAAACTATATTATTGAATCTAACAAAGGTTGGACCACAAGGCTCGGCGAGTACAATGACAGGCAAAGCACATTGTTACAGTTCATACAATTTCTTACAGCAAATGTTTCAATAAATCAATACTTGGACATAAGCTTAGTTGAAAGTGTTCTCTAAGTGACACTACACCATATACAATAGTGTAAATGTTAAGGGCAAAGGTCTTGAAGACAATTATCATTCCCTACTAGCAGTAACCTAAAAGGAAAATGTGAAGCAGAGCTAACCAGTCACTCATCCTTCTAGAATCTAAGAAAAAATATTCAGTTATTTGATTAATATCAAATGCTATGATAATTAACTCAATAACAGAATGAAACAACTTCGAAAGTAGCTGTATGACCACCAACTTGTATAATGATCCAAACTTAACACCTCAATTTGATAAAGGAAAGCCAAGTTTTAATGGAAACAAGAAAAACAAACATGACTAACTGAGTTACACTGTATGCTTGGAAATGATAAGGATGTAAGGAAGTAGTAGCAGCTCACTCAACAAAATCAGCGGGAAGGTAAGGTAGATGAAGTTAAAAATAGGGCTGACGTAAATTAATGGCAAGCATTAATTTAAATCTAATTTCAATTTTCAACTAATTAATAATCAGGGCAGATAGGTTTTGGACTGATTTATAATAAGCACAGAACACAAGGTAGTGTTGGGAAGGAAAAAAAAAAGGAAATTATGTTGAACAGGTGTCACAGAAATAAAGATCGCAAATAGTTCAACTTGAATGCAAGAATTACCCCAGCAGTGGCTTGATTTTGCAGTCTTGCATGAAAAAACTGACTCAAACAATCTGAGAGGCAGGGTACTGTACTCAAAACCCATGTAACAAACTTTCCGGCAGGAATTTGAATTTCCGAGCTTGAGAAGTCACCATCCCATACATTCAAGCCACTGTCAATTTCTGCACATGATGTGATGGCTGATAGTACCAAATGATTCAGATTTGGTGGGCTAAGACTCACTTTGCGTTCAGAGTGTTTCAAACTTCTACAGTCCCATGACATAGACCAACACGTAAGAAGAAGCAAGAGTACATCACTGGGAAGAAGTGATCCATTTACTTTACAATCAGTATCATCAGATTCAAACTCCAAATTGACAGGCAAATTGGCTCTTCCTACAGTTGAACGCAATACTCTGAGAAGCATATTCAGTGACACAGATGCAGACATCCTTGTACAGCATCTATTATAGCCTCTCACAAATTCAATCCAAGTAATTTTTCCTTCAGCAGGCATAAAAAATTGGTCAACTATGGATGAGCCGAAGTGATCTAACAGTACGGGAATAACTTGGGGATGTTGCTGGCATCACTTTTGACCTTTGTAAACTATATTAAAGCATTGCTGCAAACAACATGTTTACATGTTAGAAGTCAGAGAGAAGATAAAACACTAAGTGAACATAAGAATTGTGGTGAATACATTTTACAAAAGATAGTAAGTAGCCTCAACAATTCCTTTTCTTCAAATTTTGGCCAGTGAGAAAATTTTTTAACAGTTATTATTATTCCTCATCTTTCCACTCGGACCTGAATTTAACTAAAATTCAATTTAATGACAGGTAACTCACGATGTCAAACCGCTTGGTAAAGAATTCACAGGTGGCTAAGATTAAAAGCTTAATGATTACCCCTCCAATTAAACCGAAAACGAATCAAACAAAAGCAGACACCACCTCCACACATACTTGCACATTAAAGAGTAACTGGTCATGATGCATTGCATTTTGTGGAATATTCAATCACCAAGAGATAACAGAACAATATAAGGAATAAACAGGAAACAAGGAATTCTTATCTAAAGCCGCAAGCATCAATTTAGCGCAGTTGCCCTGTAAGTAATTTTTTTTCCCAACAGTTGGGAATGCCCACTTGATTTAACAGATTTCTGAGAAACCAGAACTTAACATTATTGTGATCAGTTACTTTGACTTTCTTTCATCAGAATTGAGTAATTCGATGCTTCCAAAACTGCAAAGAAGATAAATAAAATTGAGAGTTTAGTAATGTTTATCAGTACCAGTAAATTTTCACGGGGAACGGCCTTTGTTTCGGGATCAGCAAGCTTGGAGAAAGCTCTCCGAAGCATAGGAAGAGCACCCAAGGAAGATGCTTCTTTTTCCACCTCCCGTTGTTCCGGCGAAACACTCTGCACCGTCGAAGCGGCTTGCCCCATCGTCTGGCTTCACCGAATTTCTGGCTCCCAATCAATGAACCTCTCTTTGCTCTTGGTTTTCCTGTGGTACAAACTTGCAATTCCCAGAAACTAGCCCCCGAGTTCAAGCACCGAGCACGGGTATTTATTATTTTAAAAACGAAATGTAATGATCAGGAAACGATGGCGTTTATCCGCGATCGGATTCAGATCAAGTCGAATCTGTTCGACGGTTAGACCGAATGCCATATTATTTATTTTATTTTCCTTTTTTCAAGGGCCAGATTGATTTCGGATCCGCTACGTGGCGTCCTTCTGGGTGAAAAAAAAAAAAAGAAATCTGTAGAGATGCTGATATCCCCTCCTGGCCTCCTTAGTAGATATACAGCGCCTTTTTTTTTTTATTACTTATTTGATTTTTATTTTAATATTAAATATAATATTATAATTCATTTTTATTTCTCATATTATTTATTTTTTAAAATAGTTCTTATATAATAATAGTTTTAACTAATATACTTGATTAGTAAAGATATTTTAGGATAAAATAAGAGTTAGTTGACTAATTTGAGTAAATTAAAAAAATATGTTAATTTAGTTATTTATAATAAATAAATTTTGTCTTCTTTAGAATACCCTTGTTAATCAAGTGTATTAGCTAAAACTATTATTTGATTAAATTTTTAACATATGCAACTATTACAAATACTACTCCTCTAATCTTTAATATAGGACCTAATTGTTGAGTTGGTTTTGATTCTAAATATAAGACCCATTTATCATATTTATTAATTTTCTCTAAATTACCCCTATGGATACTTTCTCAACCAGAATTAAGTAGAAGAGGGAGAAGGGGTATTAAGAAAGATGATTATGGTGTTTTAAAAAAAAGTGTCACATTTCTTATAATTAACTAACTTATTTAATTTTCTTAATCTAATCAAATTAGTTAAATGGATCTTATATTAAAAATCGGAGGAGTATTTTGGAAAAATTAATCAATATGAGAGACCATATGGATTAGGATCTTATATTACTATCTCTGATTTTTGATATAAGAGTTATTTTAACTTTAAATGTGGTCATAAATATAATATTTCTATTCGGTTTGTCTCTCTTATTTATCTATTTTTTCAAAGTAATTTTTGTACTAGTTACACATATTAAATGTTCAATTAAATAATAGTTTTAGCTAATACATGATTAGTAATGATATTTTAAAGAAGACAACACCTAATTATTACAAATAACTAACTTAAAACAGATTTTCTTAATATACTCCCATTATTCAATTAGCTATTATTTGATATATTAAGTATCCAAAATAGTATTAACGAGGCAGCATATTAGAAGTATCTTAGAAGATATTTTTGATTCAGAATTTGACGGGAGGTTTTGGAGCGTTCACTTAGCGTTAAATATTTTTGTCATACATGCTCATATTTAATAAAGAGAAAGTAAAAATTAATGCTGTCTTTGATTCCAAATATAAATATCAAATAATTAAATTATTTAAATATGTATAAAAAATATAACTTATTTTACTATTACGCATCTATTTAGTGTATATTTAATAGAGAGAAAGAAAAAGTTAATACTGTCTTTGATTCCAAATAAATATCAAATACTAAATTATTTAAATATGTTTGAAAAATATAACTTATTTTCCTATTACGCATCTATTTATCAAAGGGTAAGCGAGAAAGAACAAATGAGAAAAAAAATAATGAGAGAGAATATAATTAATTAGAAATAAAAATAAAAAAACGTTAAACAATAACACAAATTTAAATTGCATCTAATAACAAAAAAATTAAGACCTTTAAAAAATTTAACACTTATATTTTGAAAAAGAAGGAGTATGATATTAGAATTTAGTATAATCAACATAAATAATATTGATAATCATTTGAAATTTATAATAAATACGTGTGAATTAGCTTTTAACATTTTATATTATGAAACAGAAAAAAAATGCAATGTTATATACATATATGTAAGCAAAAGTACATATTTAATTTTTTTAATTTTATATAGAGTCTTAGTTTGATTTTTTAACAGGAAAATATATTTTTAACTTTAAAATTATTTAGTTTTAGATTATAATTTTTTATAAAAAATTAAATATAATAAATTAGTATTTAAAAATATTTTATTAACATTAAAAATTATTATTTACTTATTAATAATTTTAAGGTTAAAAAATAATTTTTTTAATGTATGAAACTAAACTAAAATTTTATATAAAATAAAAAAAATGTTGGCAAAATATGAAGTTTAAAGATATTTTTGCGCATAAATACGGGGGGGCATGGGGAAGACAGATGCTCGTTTGCAGTGCGTAAGCGAGGTGGCATCTTATTGCTAGACTGGGTCTCGACTCGGCACGGCACTGGGAGTCCTCAGCCAAGGCAGACGCTACCAGCAATCTGAAAATTAAGATGCCGCCGGCGAAGAGGGGCAAGGCAAAGGTTGAGAAGAGTGAACCATCTCAGTCGGCAAAAGCTAACAGTTGGCCCTCTTGTATTCGATCCATGACTCCTTCTTCCGTTGCTATTACCATCCACGCCAAGCCCGGTTCCAAAACTGCTTCCGTAACAGGTACCTCGCTCGTCTTCTTTTTCTTTTTTCTTGATACACGTCAGTGGTTTTTGTTTTGTTCCTAATCGTTATGAAATTGTAGATATCAGTGATGAAGCTGTCGGAGTGCAAATTGACGCACCGGCAAGGGATGGAGAAGCAAATGCCGCCCTTCTTGATTACATGAGCTCCGTAAGCTCTTTTCTTTATTGTTTTTCTAGTTTATTTTCCCTGAGTTTGATTCAGTTTGTATCTTAGAAAACGAAATTTCACTGAGGAGAGAAGGCGAAGCCCTAATGTTGAGAGAGAGCCGGAGTCAACTGTTGCATGTTCATGAGTTTCCGGCATCAAATGTTAAAAATAAGGGGGATAAATTTTTCTCCCCCCCCCCCCCCACAAAACATAGTCTGGGAAATCTTGCTATGGTGGAAACAGGGATTAGTTTTTGAAGAATAAAATTTTTTGTGCATTCATATTCTAACTATTGGTACTCAGAGTCAGAGACTTACATAAACATAGTTGATTAAATCTTTCATCATGTTGGTTTATCTAATTTTATGCTGGAATTAGTTGCACCTTTGCTTCTTCCTTGGATTGTCTGCTTTTGGTTTATTGACAACAAGAAGAAAGCCTCGTCCCATTAAATGAGTTTGGCCACATGGATCACACAATGTCATTGGATTGTATCAACGGCTCACATGACATCTACCATGAGATGCTGACCTTCTAGAATCATGCTTCCACCAAAATGAGCTTTCTTTTGTTATATGCTTTATAATGCGATGCTGCTCACTTGTGTTTCTTTAGAGGTGTAGATGGTATAATGGTGCTTTGTAGGTTGATGTTATCAGTAATCATTGATATCTCACTTTATGTTTCTTGTTGTTGGAAACATATTGATGTAATTAGTTTTTACACTGCTCCTTTTCTAGTTCTGTATTGAGTCGCCGGCCCAGTAACCCTCCTCGGTTTTCCGTACACCTGGTGGACATTCTGTGTCATATTTCGGTGTAACTATTGTAACATTCAATGGTTGATTGCAGGTTTTAGGAGTAAAACGAAGGCAAGTATCAATAGGTACTGGTTCCAAGTCTAGAGATAAGACCGTAATTGTGGAGGATGTTGCTGTGCAATATGTTTTTGATGCTTTAGATAAAGTCTCAAAGGACCAGCGATGAGCAAAATACGGTCATTGTCGGTGAACACATGATATGTGCTGTTGCTTGATTACCATATACCACAGCCAGAAGTAAAGCCATATTCTGGGATCATTGGACATGTATTGTTGCTTGATTACCATATACCATACACGAGTGAGCCAGATTCCGGTCTCGTTTGATTTCCTGCAGAAGTTGAAGGAAGGAGAGTTGGAAGTGTGTGTTTTCACTCACTTTGTGTTGGATTTTGATTCTGATTCTGATATAGGTTCGAAATGGTGTGTGTTTATACTGACGTTGCTATCATTAGATGTGAAAACATGTCCTTGAAATAAAGGCCATGTTGGTCAAAGTATGAATTCACTGACATGAGGAAATTTTTCTTGTAGTAGATATCTGTGTGTGAGGGTGCTGCATTGGGGATTATTTATTTTGATCTTCCAAGTTTGCAATAGGCTTATCTACGAATTTATCTCCTGTGCGGGGAGCTCCCCCCCCCCCCCCACCCCCAAAGTAACTGAAGAATATATATTCCCTATATTTATGAGCAGTGTTTGGAGGAGTGTTGCTGCTTCTCCAAACATACACGGTAAAGCTGTGTTGAGAGAAGCTGGGATGCGTTTATTTCGCAAGCGTTGGAGTATTTATATTTTTTACATGTTGATACTACCCTAGCAAGTGGTTAGTCTAATGGAAGGGATAGCGTTAACAAGTACATACATTGTTGTCAAACTCGCGAGTTGACTTTCTAAATTTAACGTTTTTACGTTTTCATCTAACAAAATCGTGTAGACTCATTCTTAAACTCCTGATAACTGTAAACTCGATTAAGCTTGCTAGTTTATTTATCAAGTTTATCGTTTTTACATTTTTAGCTTATAAAATCATGTCAACTCGTTTTTATACTCATGCTAAATTTTTAAATTTATTATGTTTAGTGATTTTATATGTGATTTTTATAGAAATTTTTTTATTGAATATGATAAATTATGAACATTGATAGATATAATTTCAGTTATTTAAATTTAAAATATTTAAATGAAATTGTTCTCATTTTTAATATATTAATTATTTGATTATGTACTTTTAATATCAGTTTATTAATAAAAGTAAATTTTTACGAATTCACGATTCGGGTTTACAATTTAAATTTATATCATTATCACGAGTTTGCACGAGTTTGACAACTTTGAGTACATGTTTGATTTTTGTTAATTTAGATATATGTGATTTAAAATAACAGAAGAAGTAGTCCGAGTGTGATTGGTAAAATTAAGTTAAATTTGTACCTTGTAATATCGTATAAAAGCAAGGTATTAAAAACCGGACCGGTTATTGAACCGGTCAATACAGTGGGTCAAGGGTTAGTGGGTCAGATTGGAGTTAAACTGGAGTCAAATCGGAATTAATTAAAAAATATAATATAAATAAAATCTATAAAAAATATTTATATTTTATTATAAAATATATTTTAATAAATATGATATTTATAATATCATGTTAAAAAACATATACAAAGCATATGTTATCATAAAAAATGGAAATTTCACGTTCCTTATCTTCTCTTTTTGTCCCAGACGTCCCTGCTTTTCTTTTTATCGTATACATTATTATATATAATTAATATAAAGTGTGTCAAACCTAAAAGAAGTCATATCCAAATTTTCAAAAATGAAAAGAAAGGACGAAGTGGTACTGTAAATCTAGTGTTATAAGCTGCTGTAAAATTAATGCTATTTTTTTCTTGAGATTCTTAATGTCCTTCTTTTTTTCTTCCTTTAAGCACTCTTCTAGGAAAAAAGAAGTCAGATCTTAAATCTCACTCCAGCACGCTCAAAAGTCGAATCTCGCCAAATGTTATCTACTTATCTATCACCTTCACCTCTACCGGTTATTACCTCCGTCTTCTCCCTCAAATTCCTGCGATTGCGAACTCCTTCATCCTAGCCTCCCCCAGTCATTCTCACCCAGATATTGGCCCCAACAACTGACATTTCTCAGTTCCAGCACCACTGTCATCGCCGACGACGCCTCTCACCTCTACCGGCTCTCTTAAACACCAGCTACACATACTTCATTTCTTGTTTCTTTCATCTGCCATATTTTTTTCTCTTCTTCTTCTTCTCATTTCTTTTTTTTTACCTGGAAACTTGCTTTGTTGTTGGAGTCCTCGCATCTTTCTGGACATTTAAAAGTGACCCGGGTTACCCGTTCAACCCAACGGGTTATCCGGGTCACAACCGGTTCTTACCGGTTTAACCGGTTTCATACCGGTTCGAAACAGTGCTGGTTTAGATCATGAACCAAACCGGACAAGTGTCCGGTTCGCCAGTTTCCGGCCTGAACCGGCCGGTCCGGTCCGAGTTTTCAAACCATGTATAAAAGACACATTAATTTATATATGTGGTAAAATATTAATAAAAATATAATATTTAAAACTGAATTGAAATATATTTAAACTGCATGTATTTAATTTTAAAATTAAAATTATGAAAAATGTTTAAATTGAAGTAAAATTATAAGAACAAAAAACAACACTAGTTTTCCCAAAAAAGAAAAACTATCTATTAATTTTAGTTTTGGGGAGGAAAGCCATAATACATTTTTCAGGCATAAATAATAATGTGTTATGAATATAATAATATCTCTGTGGATGTCTATATATCTCTCATTATCTTCTATATCTCCTATAATCTCTAATATCTCTCATTATCTCTATATCTCACAATTATTTCATATTATTATGTAATCTGTAGATTCTATCAAAGGTATAAAGCTATGCCTATAAATAGAGGTCATGTATAATATATTGAACACATTTGAATAGAATGAGAAATACTCTCTCTTGTTGATCCTCTCTTCCTCTCTATGATTCTTCTCTAAATTTTTTCTTTATTTATAACACTTTATCAATACAAAGCTCTAACCAAGGTGCGTGTGATATACCTTTCTATCCCATCATAATTTTAAAACATCATCTCTATTATTTTTCTAGAGTATCTTTTGCTCTGTTCAAATAAAAATATCTTGAGCATCACATATATAGTGTTTCAGAATATCAGTATTCCTATTCAATTTATCTAGGATAATCTAAGTCATTATATGAAATTAAAAGGATTATCTACCATTGTTTTAAACATTGGGTTTCATGGCTATGATTAGAGATTTTGCTTTACTTTTTCGTGCTACAATTTAATTTTGATATAAATATTATACCTTTCGAACTAATTATGATGAGAGGATTTTTTTTCCTTCTATTTCTTATTAACCCGACGTCACTATTTTGATGGAACTCGAAGTTCCAATAGATACTAGCAGTATCATTAAAGAGTTACCATCTAAAGTTAAATGGCCAAAAGTCATATAATTCTAATTTTTCATTTTATTGTAATTAAATGGCCAGAAGTCATATAACTTTGATTTTCTATTCTTTTCAAATTAAATGACTAAAAGCCATATAAAATCGATTTTCTATATTATACCCAGAAGCTATACAACTTTGATTTTTTTTTTTATCTTATGGCTAGAAGCCATATATATATATATATATATATATATGCTAATTCTCTTCTTTTTTTCAATGGCTTGAAGCCATATATATTTGATATTTTATCTTATTGAATTACTAGAAGTATCTAGGTATAAATTTTCCATCTTATGGCTAGAAGCCATATATATTTGGTTATTGTTATCTTATTAAATGGCTAGAAGCCATATAATTTGAATTTTTTATTTTATGACCAAAAGTCATTTATATATTTAATTTTTCTTTATCTTATTAAATGGCTAGTTGCCATATAATTTTGATTTTCTATTTTATGACCAGAAGCCATATATATTTGAATTTTTTTTATCTTATTAAAAGGCTAGAAGCCATATAATTTGTGTTTTTTTTTATTTTTATGGCCAAAAGCCATATATATAAAAAAATTTATATCTTCTTAAATGACTCGCATTCATATAACTTTAATGTTCTATCCTATGGTCAAATGTTATAAATATTTAATTTTTTTGTTATTTTATTAATTGGCTAGAGGCCATATAACATCAAATTTTTATCTTATGATCAGAAACCATATATCTTTAATTTTTTTATTTTGAAATTAAATAGCTAGATATCATGTGTCTTTATTTTCTTTATTAAATGACTTGAAACTATATAGTTTTGATTGTGAAAAGGATCATTATATGATTTGTTTATAAAAAAAATTATGACAATTAGAATTATAAATAATGTAACCCAGAAAATTAATGACTATATAGTGAAAGATGTGTTGGTAAAAGAGTTTACCTTTTCTCTTTATTTTATGTTACATTTAATTAATTTAAAATTTAAGTTTTATTCTTATCTTATTTTCATATATTTTTGACATTTAATTTGATATTTATTAATATTATAATTTCTTATTATTAAATGGCCAGCACAGCCATAATACTCATGTTATTGAATGATATGAAAATAATAACTTATGATGTTTTTAAAGCCCCGAAGGCCTATGGTTCAAATATTAAGGGACACAAATGATTTTTAATATATATTTACTATATAGAGTCTCAAAGATTAATGACTTATAAATAGCTATGAAAGCCTATGATATAAATCTTCATGACTATATAGTTTGATTTTAGTTTTTATAGATTTTTTCAAATTTTTGTTGGATTTATAAATTTATGAATAAGTTTTGAAGCATTACATAATATATACAAAGAAGTAAACTTTTTGAATAACGAAATATCCAAAAAATTTTATGTTTTGAAAAAAAAATACTTCATACTTTGTAAAGCATAACAAGAAGTAAAGTATATCATATAGTGAAAAAATAATATATGTTAGTTCTTAAATAACTATATATATTAGAATATTTGTTTATCAAAAGGTCTTAAGGTAATAGCGCAATGGGATTGAAACTCATTATTATATCTGAATTAGGAAGCATTTGGATTTTCAAGTTAAAGATATATTATTAGCTTATTATATGCTATTCACTCTATTTGAAATATAGAAATAAGAAAAATATATTTATATACTCACACTAGAGGAGGAGATTGTTGAAATACAAGTGTGAATTATGTTAGATAGAATTTATTATTATTAATATTATGTTATTCCTTATATATCATATTCCTTTTGAAAAAGACTCTAAAAGAGTCAGTAACGCTCAATTTTCCATTAGTGTATAAGTTTTTACCATTGGGTAAAAGATGACAAATAATGCTCTAGAAGAGCTATATCATGATTTATTATCCTGAAGATAAAATCCATAATTGATAGCATATTCCTTATGAAATATTAAGGTGAAAAATGAATAATATGATATGGTAAGAAGAAGTTTACTAACAATTAAGAATAATTTTATAGTAAACCAGAAATTTATGCATTTATAGTTTGCCATGACCGATTAGATCATCCCAGATCATAATGATGCAAAATATCATGAAAAATGTATATTGTCATTTATTAAAAAAGCAGAAAATTCTTTAAAACTGATATATGATTCCAGAATTTTTATGTGTTGTTTGTTCTCAAAAGAACTAAATAAAAGAATATCACTAGCTATACTCAAAATTGGATCTGTACAAATTTATAATGTATCAACTTTATATATGGGTCCATTTAGATACCATGTGGACCAAAGTAATACTCTATAAATGAAAAATGCATATATAAAATGGTCACAAGTGTTTATAATCAACTTGCAACCTAAAATTTGTAAATATACTCAGATAATTACATTGAGTACAAAGGTTCTTGATTATGAAATCAATATGATTCTCGTTGAGATTGCTAGTGATTGTTCTTCACGTTGCAGAGGATTATATGCCTAATAAAAACCTTCATAAATAACTAGACCAGAATTTATGAGAAAAGAATTCCTATTTGAGTGTTGGGATGATTGGTTTTATATGTTTTTGCATATAAACGCATCAAACTAACAATGTATTATAAATTCTCCCATTGTAATTGGTTTTTGGTTAGGCGCCAAACATTTTTCATCTTAAAATGTATAATATCTATTATTCCACCATAATAATGCACATAGATGGATATTAAAAGTAAGTTGAATCACTGTTGGGTAAGAATCTCCTTATTTTTGTTTATCTCTAAATGAAACAAAATAATATTTTTAAAGGAGACTTATGAATTTGGGAGACTTATACTACATGTTCCTAATACGAAGAAGAGAAAATGTGTAGCCAGAAAAGAAAACACATAGAATATATTTTTACTATCAAATGCAGATCCTCAAATATAATAGTATCAACAAGGAGTTCATAAAGTATTGCATTCTTAAAATATTATTAATATCTACCATATGCAATTACTGATCCAAATGAAAATTCTTAATTCTTATATTCCAACTAAAAGTGCTCTTATTCTTGAAAACATGCTAAAAGCATGAAAGTATGATTGGTTCCAAAAGAAAAGAAAAGGAAACAAATGATCCTGATGATCATACTAAGGAGGCATGAATTATAAAAGAGGTTAAGATATAACTATTTAACCCCTGAAGAGGTTCAAGTGTCTGAAAATAATAAAAAAATCTCGATATGTTATGTCATAAAAGAAAAAGGGACCGATAAAGGAATAAAATTGTTAACAATAATTTTATTGATGATATCGCGTGACCAAATGAGGATCTTATATATAAATCTGTCATGAGATACAGACAAAAAAATAGTTGGCTAACAAAAAAAAGACGTAATATGACAAGGACTTGTGTATCCCTAACCCACACACTTAAAGTGTAATGTTAGTATCATGTAAATAGATATTTGTACAATAAAAAAAGAAATAAAATCTTGTAGTGAATTAAATTACATGTCTTATCAATTTGGCAGTCTAGTAATAAATGAAGTTTTCTTCATATGCATTTTAGAAATATATAATTACAACGTATAACTCACTTTATAGTGAAATTTTATATGAATCCCTAAAGGATTTAAATCCTTATATAAATTTAAACGATCAAATACATGAATAGATATGGATCATAGTGTATGAAAATCCTCAAAAGATTTAAGTTTCTAGAAGCATACAATTATGTTCTCAATAACACTATTCAAGTAAGTCTCTATATGAGACATATGTAGTTAATATCGACTGAAGGAGTGATGTAAGCATATTCTAACTTGTCTGTTTGTGAAAAGATTTAAAATGAGTTTGTTATCAGTACTATTTATGATGATAGTATTAAAACTCCTGATGAATTTTCAAAAGCTGTGAATTACTTAAAGAAAAAATTTGAAATGAAAGCTTTTGGAAGAATACATTTGGATAAGTCACATCCATTATGTGGATAAGCAATATCCATTATATGTTTCGGTAGTTACAAGATCCTTAGATATGAACTAAAGATCGATTTAGACATCCAAAAGGTAATAAATAAACTCTCAGTCCAAAAGTACCATGTCTTAGTGTCATTAAAGCATTTATATATCTATCTAGCCATACAGAATCTGAGCTATCATTTGCTGATTAGCATGATATAGTTCTTTATCAACACGAAAATGTTGAAATGAAGTTAAAATATTCTTCGTTACTTTAAGGATACCGTTGAGGTAATATTATTTTATCTAAAGGTACTCGAGACTAATCTTAATGGCTATATAAATAAAGTATTCTTGTTTGATCCTCGTGTCAAGAGATCATAATATGATCTACGTGTGGGTAAACCATAAAAGGACTATTCGTCTCATGGTTTTCAAAAGATTATGAAATTCATATTTGATATTTTTATCTCATTACAATATTTAGAAAGGTTGTTCATTATATTAGACTTTGTAGGCTCGAAGATGTCAATTGATGTTACCAAAAGAGAGAGTTGATACACGTTGTACTCTTTTTTCCTTGTCTATGGTTTTGTTTCACTAGGTTTTCCTAGCAAGATTTTTAATGAGACAACATTGCATAGTGCATTAATAAATGATGTACTCTCTTTTTTTCCGCTAGGTTTTTGTCCCACAGGGTTTTTTCTAGTTGAAGTTTTTTAACGAGACACATTCATATATATTGGACATCCAAGGAGGAGTGTTATGAATATAATAATATCTTTGTGGATGTCCATATATCTCCCATTATCTCCTATATCTCCTATAATTTCTAATATCTCCTATTATCTTTATATCCCATAATTATCTCATATTATTATGTAATCTGTAGATTCTATCAAAAATATAAAGCTATGCCAATAAATAGAGGTTATATAATGTATTGAGCACACTTGAATAAAATGAGAAATACTCTCTATTATTGATCCTCTCTTTGTTTGTATGATTTTTCTCTAAATTTTTTCTTTATTTATAACATAATTAGGATAGAAATGAAAAATACTTTCTTAGTGCCTTTTATAAGAAACAGTTGCTTTTATAATGGTGTCCCTCAATATAATAAATACATTATTTTTATTTAAAATTTTGAATTAATTTTTTAACTTTTATTTTCATTAAATATATGTTACTTATTATCTCTCTACAATAAATATTTACTCATTATTTCTTACTTACTCTCTTTAGAAACAGAGGCATAATTAAAAAAAAAATATGTATATTTTTTTTACATATTTATTGTTTTTAACTAATTTTAATTAATATTTTGGTAGTTGTTTTTTATAATAAGAAGCAAAAAGAGTATGTTATAGGCTTAAAAAATATAATTTGTTGAGGTTTTTATATTTTATATTAATATTAATTAGAATATATTAATCTATTAAATTCATACTCATAAAAAATTATTCTATTAAATCTATTAAAACCCCTATTAAAAAATCGATTTTTAATCCTCCGAGACTAGGGGTTTTCATGAAGTACATATGCCCGCTATACACATCTAAACCCATTAAAAAACATGCTTAGTCTGGCCCGAACAAAAATAGGCATTTTCAGGTCAGGCTTATCATGGGTAGGCTAGGCATGCTACTTACCCATTTGGCTCTGCCTGAAAAATATATAATTATATATTATAATATTATTTTTCAACCATTGTCCCTTTTAATTTTAGCAAAAAAAAATTGTCATTTTTTTGTTACTTGTACTCTTCTGTAATATCAAATTTTTGTTCATTTATTTGTCTATCACTGCAATGAATCAATAGCTCTTTTTCTTCAAATAATTAAGACAGTGTATTATTTGACTATTACTCATTAATCTAACCAAATTGATTGAACCTTGAGACTAATCACAACTGAATATTTATTATTTTCTCGCCAAAGCCTTAGGAGTTAATAGCAGAGGTAGTTTTAATCCACAATTTTAATAATTTATTTTCATATTTTATATTCATACATATAAGGTTTAAGTATATATTTTTAAATGCAATGTGATCTATATATCATAGTTTATTTGGCCCATACAAGCACATTCATTGTAAACACATGGATAATTGTAATATATAGGCGATAAACATTTAAACTATACTAATTATAGTTTACATTGTGTTTTATATTTTAAGACCGAAAATGTAGGCTTATTTTGAAATATTTTAAGGTATGAAATTATGAAATACATTTAAAATTCACAATAATATTTATAAGATATAATTAGATATTTTTTTAATATAATATAAATAGGGTGTTATTATTTGGATAGAAAAGTCCACTCTTATCCTGTTCAAAATGATTAGGGTTTCTGGCCGATCAGCAGGCAGCAAAACGGTGGGCATTTGGCTAGCTCTGCGGATAAACACCCCTATACATAAAGAAATTGATTATTAAATAATCACTGGTGTCTTAAAAAACACTAAACAGGATTTATAGGGGCGGGGATAAGTATAAATAGTCACCAGCTTGATGGTGTCCGGTTTTCGCCGTATTTGGAGATGGATAGAGGGGCTTTCCCTCCTTGTTCGAAGAGGAGGTGGTGGAGGTGATACGTGATTGATCCCGATTCCGATTAGGGTTCGATCTCCTCTCTATCTATTGTTTCTCTCATGCCCTTTTCTCTTTATCCTCTTGAGAAACTTTCCTCTACATTCAAGGTAGTAATTCATTAACAAAGAAGCTCGGCGTTTTTTTCCCCATCCTTTTCTCTCTCTTTTGATTTGATTGATGAATGCGATTTTCGAGTTCATCCGATGCATTTCTAATATATTGTAAATGTGAATTGTTTCTTATTCATGCAACAGATTCACCGTAAAATTTGTCACAGTAAGCCATAATCAGCAATTATTTTCTTTATTCCTTTTGAATCTCTCACATTTTTGTTTTAAATTTGACGATATATCGAACAATTTGTTGATTTTTTCTACTTCTGTGTGCCTGGACGAACGTGTAGGATTAGGGCCTAGCAAGGCATAGATGAGTGTGGCGAAGGCAGGAAGCTCAGGGGAGTGTAATGGGGGCGCAGAGCCTCCTGATCCTGATATTCTTGAAATTGACCCAACTTGTCGCTACATTAGGGTAATATATTTGTTTGATCTTTTGTGCTAGCTTTTGCTTTTGCCTTCAGCTTTACTTGTTTACCTTGGCTTCCTTCCTGTAGCCAGATGATAAATTCCTATAGAGATGTGTACGGGTTGCATTTCCCTCCCCCCCCCCCCCCCAACTGCTTCTCTGTTTACTTTGAATTCTGTAAAAAGCTTTACGAAGTATCCAGATTCACTGTACTTCCACTAAACTGAAGGTGCCTTTTGCATCTATGACAGTATAAAGATGTGATCGGCAAAGGTGCTTTCAAGACATGGTATATATCTGTTGTTTTTGCTTTACTGGAAATGCTGTTGTTTTCACGTCTATGGCAGTGCTACAATCTCGTGATCGCTACTTACTTCACCATTTGCTGGTTTCAATAATTTGTGATTAATCAGTTATAGGGCATTTGATGAAGTCAGTGGACTTGAAGTGGCCTGGAACCAGGTTCGGATTGATGAGGTGCTGCAGTCACCCGGTGACTTGGAAAGGCTCTACTCAGAGGTGCATCTCTTAAAGTCACTGACAAACAACAACATTGTAAAATTCTACAATTCCTGGATTGATGATAAGAACAAGACTGTCAACATCATTACTGAATTGTTCTCCTCGGGCAGCCTCAGACAGTATGTTTACTTTCATTTGTGGATCTGTTTAATCTCTTTTAGCTCTTTATAGTGAAATCATCCTCTTTTTTAGTGGACGTGATGAATGATTTAGGTATCGTAGGAAGCACAAGAAGGTTGACATGAAGGCTCTCAAAGGATGGGCAAGACAGATTTTGATGGGTTTAAACTACCTCCATAATCACAACCCACCTATTATACATAGGGATCTGAAGTGTGATAATATATTTATCAATGGAAACCAAGGTGAAGTTAAAATTGGAGATTTGGGGCTGGCAACTTTCTTGGAACGGACTAATGCTGAGAGTGTGATTGGTATGTTCTTCTGTTTCTCACCATTTTACTCTTCTTTTCATGTTCAGTTAAAATTTAAAACGTCAAACAAATTTTTCTCTGTAAAAAAAAAAAAAAAAACCAACAGAGTCACTTGTTTTTCTTATCACACAGTTATAATAACTCATTGACAAAATTTTCCATGTTTATTTGTCTCATTGCTTTTTTATTATGAACTAATTCTACATATATGTGATTCTGATAGGAACCCCTGGATTTATGGCACCTGAGCTGTATGATGAAAATTACAATGAATTGGCCGACATATATTCTTTTGGAATGTGCATGCTTGAGTTGGTGACTTCTGAATACCCATATAGTGAATGTAAAAACTCAGCTCAGATATACAAGAAGGTTTCATCGGTGAGTATCATGTACTTGAAAATTGATAGCCTTTTATTTTAATCCATAAATTGTTGCTGAGTACTTTGGTCATACAATATTTGATTTCCTAGGGTATAAAACCTGCTTCACTTTCTAAAGTCAAAGATCCAGAAATGAAATTATTTATTGACAAATGTCTAGTCCCAGCGTCTCAAAGAATGTCGGCAAAGGAGCTTCTAATGGACCCTTTCCTTCAAATTAATAGTTTGGCAAGAAATCGTCGTCTATCATTACCCGATATTGTTATCCCTAAATTTGGAGCCTTTGGAGATCGTATTCTTGTTTCAGAAGGCCCTGCTACTCAACGTAATGGATCAAATTCTCTGGATCTTGATGAGACTTGTGAATTACCTGTGATCACTATATATGATGGTTCCGGTGATGCTTCACATTCTCCATGTGTTGAGATACGGAAGTCGAAGAGAGGTGATATTTTCACTCTAAAAGGTGAAGAAAGTGATGAGAATTCTGTATCAATAGTTCTTCGGATAGCTGATCAAGGCGGTTAGTATGAGAGTTATTTATTGTATTTTTATTTATTTTCTAATATGGAAATTGAATTGACTATATGTGACATTGGTCGAGGTCTCATGGAAAGGTTAGCAGAAATTTATATCCAGTCTCTCATAATAAGCATCACATAATAGCAACAACTGTATCAAAAATAACACGGGTTTGTTTTGATTCCCAAAATGTTTGAACTTATGTCTATTAAATTGTTAAGAAGTTTATTTTATATCTGTTTCGGCATGTATTCAAACTTCAAAGAGATATTTGTGTTGATTTGAAGTCAATTATTTGTGTTAATTTTATTCAGTAATACAAGTATGGTAATTCCCATGGCAAAGGTTGAGTGGTTTTCCTATAATACTTAAAGTTTATTTCTAGTTTCAACAGCTATGCTATAATATATTAGTAGAATAATGTATATTGTGGTATTTCAATGCAGGTCGAGCGAGAAATATTCATTTCCTATTCTACCTTGATAGTGATACTGCTATTTCCGTTTCAAGTGAAATGGTTGAGCAACTCGAACTTTCAGATCAAAATGTACAGCTCATAGCTGAGTTGATAGACTTGTTATTGATTAATTTGGTTCCCAATTGGAAACCTTGTGTAGATATTGCTCACTTGGTTTCACGAAGTTGTAAAAGAACTATTGCTGGAGAAAAAGATTTGGAATCGGCAAAACTAAAACAACTTTATGAAGATTCCATGCAAAATATTACTGAAGAGAGAGGTATCTCACACTCAATCAGAAGGTCAGTTTCATCAGAAATCCATTATCACTCTAACTTGGGTGAATTTTCATCCCCTGCCAACATAGATGTGGGAAATACAATTAAAATAGATGATTTGTGTTCTAAGATTTCACGTGTTTCTATAACATCTGACGTTAACGATAAGAAGTTGTCTTTAGTTTCATTTTTATCGGTGGAGTCAGCATTTAATGACTTCAACTTGTCGAGAGTACCAGGTGAATCTGAGTGCTCTTTTATATCTACAATGGAAGCATGGCCTGATACTCGTAGAAGTAAGACTTCAGAATTAGGAAGTCATGATATGTTGAACTTCCCAACCCATTCTAGTAGTCCTTCTTTATCTAATGTAGAAGATGGGTTGAAAATAGAGTTAGATATAATGAACAGAAATACTTAGAGACAATTAAGGAAGCATCAAGAATAAGATCTCAAGCCATCATGGAGGCCAGAAGAAGGTCATTACAGAAGAAGATCTAATCATGAAATAATTTCAGTAGTCATTTAGGTAGGATTTTCCTTGACGACCAGTTAGCATATGTATTTTGGTTCACACCTTTTAGGTGTAAGTGTAAATAGTGTACCTTGAATTGGAATTATATTGATTTTGATTAGTTTTTGAATAGAAATAGACTCATTCTTTACATGATAATCTCTTAGATTTAATTCATTTATCTTTTTTGTGGTAAAAAAATTTTATTTATTCCTAACTCTCTTAAGTTAGCTCTCACACAAAGTGATTAAGTATAATGGAACTACTCAACTTCAAATCAATAGCACCAAATATGAGATTGCCTGTGATATGACCAACATGTTACCTTTAATATTTTGTATACTTACTTTTATCATTTAATTATATTCTATTTAATTTTGTTGGCATTGCAAGTGGTATTCTGTTGACTTTGCAAGTGGTATTTTATTGACATGGCAAGTGTTATTCTATTCTTATTTAAATTAAAATTTAAAAAAAATTGAAAACAAGTAGTTTCAGAACACTTTTTTTTTTCTTCGTCATTATTTTCTACCACATGATTTACTTATTTAAACTGAATTTTAATTTATACGGCTTAATTATATATATTGATGGATTGATTATTTTACTATGGTTAACTTACATGATCAGGGTTTAACAAGTATATTTTGGCCCAAAAATGTTTTAACATGTATAATTATACTCCTCCAAACTTAATTATTAAGTTGATTTTAATCCTAAATGTAAGACATCTTTATCATATTATCAATTTTTTTTAAATTACTCCTATAAATATTCTCCTAACCATAATCAAGTAGGAGAGGGGAGAATATTAAGGAAGATGATTATGGTGTTTTAGAAAAAATATATCATATTTTTTATAATTAATTAATTTACCTAACTTTCTTAATCTAATCAAATTAGTTAAATATGTTTTATATTAAGCACCGGAAGAGTATTTTATTAACAATTTAATTACTAAAAGTTAATTTTTTTATGTTATCCAAAAGATTTATCATCCGGAGAATGGAGAGAGTCGCTGATTATAAAATTTTTGCGATGTGTTAAATCAATATTTTGGTCGGCAAAAAAAATTAAACCAACATTTTAGATTTTCTAGTAACTATTAGCTTCATGGAAAAAAATGAAATTCCAGATGGCAATACAAATGTTTTTATGATTTGGAAATGATAAATCTGATTCCTTCGTATACACTCGGTGAGAAGTTATGAACTTTTCATTGTCAATCTTGACAATTATTTGTGTTTGACTGAACATGATAATATTTTTAATTTCTATTTCAATTAAAAAAAATTTAACGTCCTAAGTAGAAAATTTTTTCCCCGAAAAATACTACTCTGATCCTTAATATGTAACTTAATTGTTGAGTTAATTTTGATTTTAAATGTAAGATCTATTTTGCATATATATTAATTTTTTATACGCTTATGACCTCCCCCTCTATGCCTTGCGGTAATGATTCCTTTGGCATTACGACCTTACCACATTCTCTATTTTCCCTGGTTAATTCTATTAGGCGCAATTCAAATAATCTATGCAGCTTCAAATATTATTCCTATTCATAATTCCTCGACCATAATTAGGCAGGAGAAAGATAAAGGATATTGAGAAAAATGATTATGGTGTTTTAAAAAAAAAAAATCATACATATTTCTTATAATTAATTAATTTGCCTAACTTTCTAGTTTAATTAAATTAGTTAAATATATTACATACATTAAGTGCGTGAGCAATATATTAGTTCCTAAACTCTTTAAAATTTAAATCAGTGTTCTGATATTTGCAATGTTAGTTTTAAAATTGAAGGAATTGATAAGAGTGATAAAAAGAGGAGGTGTGAAAATATATGAAAAAGGTAAATATACTTTAACTGTATTTTATTCATTGCAATAAACCATATTGTAAGATAAATTGAATGACATAAAATACTATCTTATTATCGGTAAAATGTTAAAGAATCTTTTATTATGAAATTTTGATAAATAATTTCATTAGAAAACAAAATAAAAATTATGAGAATTGTTCCTTTATTTTCTCAAGTATATTCAATTAGAATAATAGCTCATAGGCTAAGGTGTACTCTAAGTTTTCTAATTTTATTTAAGGTCAAATTTATTTCTCAATTTGAAAAGTATATTTTTAGTTCTTTAACTTTAAAATGGTTAACAAAAATAATGATGTTTATTATTAATATTTTAAATATTAATAACATATTCTTAAATGTTAAGATATTAAATTAAGTTTTAAAAACAATCACAATTGTTACTAAAAATCATATAAAACTTTGATTTTTAAAATTAAAAGATTAAAAATATACTTTTTAAAATTAAGAAAT